>NC_079220.1:7046192-7111192 GCF_029633865.1 Lampris incognitus
CACAGTCCAAAGACATTTAGGTCAGGTGAATTGGCCATACTAAATTGTCCCTAGGTATGAGTGTGTGGTTGTGTGTGTGTGTGTGTGTGTGTGTGGGCCCTGTGATGGCCTGGCAGGCTGTCCAGGGCGTCTCCCCACCTGCTGCCCAGTGAATGCTGGGATAGGCTCCAGCAACCCTGAGAGCAGGATGAGCGGTTTGGATAATGGATGGAATGAAGCATCCTAAGATGCATTGCACGTTACATTCCAATACAACATTCAGTGAACGTACAGGCCCGCAAGCCATGTGAAAAACAGACAAGCTATACACCAACTGTTGTGGTTTAAAACAAAATAAAGCGTTCATTTAAAATGACTACTCTCGGCATTTAACAGCATGATAGCAGAAGAAATGAAGGACTTAGAATAGTGATTTTGTTTTCCTAGGGGGCGCTTTATAGCGCCGGCCTGAGGGCATTACAGTGAATTCACTGGACAGGACGTGGTCAGGTCGGCTAATAACTCCTTTTGCTTTCTGGGCCACACGTTTCTCCCAGAGGGAGCGCGAGTCTCTCTGCTGGACTCCGATGATCCTGGAGCAGACCTTAACCATACCATTTAGGCTGTTCCTGTCCTTCACAGACAACCCGTTAAACCAACAAATAAAGGAAAAAGTTAAAAGACTTTCAATAAGTGACTGGTAGAAAACACATGAGATGGTGTTACAGACATTAAAGGAGTTAAGCTTCCGCAGTAAGTGAATTCTTTGTTGTCCAGGCTTGACAATCGAATCTGTGTTCACATCGAACTTGAGTTGGGAGTCGAACGCGGTTCCCAAGTACTTACGTGTCAACAATTTGAACATCCTCACAATGTATAGTGCTAGCTTTGGGTTTATCACTGTTCCTCCTAAAGTCAACGATAAGTTCCTTAGTTTTTCACATGTTAAGGTCAAAGAAGTTATCATCGCACTAATCAAGAAAGGCAGGTAGGGCACAACCGTGATCTGACTCCGAGCCCTGAAGAAGAGACAAAAGTGTGGTGTCGTCAGAGAATTTCACTAGGTAGCTACCCTCTTTAGAAGACCTGCAGCTGTCTGTATACAAAATAAAACGCAGGGGGGAAAGAAGGCAACCCTGCGGTGAGCCCTTGTTTGAGACCAGGACATTGGGGACATCTTGGCTTTTCCCCCCTATTGTTTCTTTTCAGTTAAGTAAAAAAAAATGCCTGCAAAGGTTTTCTTAACATAAAACAGCCCTGCACCAGTTCTTTAAGTGTATTTATACAACTGTCAGCTTCATGTTCATTTACCCCATTGAGGGAATTGTTTAGTTCCTTCCTGTGTGTTGATAAGAATGACCTTCACCTTTTAACGCGACCACAGACTGACGTGTTTTTATAGGGCGCTATTTAGATCGAGCCATTTTTCTTTGCAAAAGCTACAAAATTGGGAGGGGATGTAGCAGCGACCAGGATGGCTCGGAAGAGTGGGATAATTGGCCGGATACAATTGGGGAGAAAAAGGGGGAAAATTCCACAGGAAAAAAAAGGAAAACAAAAACAGCGACAAATTTTGGTGTTAACATAACACAATGTGCAATTTATGGTGTATCAATATCCATAAAGGCTAAGGCCCAGAAATTGTCCAAGTCCATTATTCATCATCTCTAGAAAAGTTTTCTGACCGAGTAAGGGAGTTTTCAAGACCCAAGGTCTTGATTTTTTTTTTTTAAATTTTTCTAGAGTTCTAAGGATAAAAATTCCGATATTTGGTCCAGGAATAGCTCAAAAGTTGAAGGAGATTAAAAATGTTTCCCCCAAAATAGAAGTATGCATTTCTTAGCAAAATATTTTAATGAATACACTACATTTTTTGTCTAATTGAAAATTAGGCATATCGTTTCTAATAAATAGAGACGAGGGTTTAAATCAACAGATTGCATTGCCAAAACTGATGCATAAATGTCCCTTCTTAGGTTTGACATCTAGGACAATTTGGTGAATTGTCGTAGGACATTTTATGCATCTTCATAGTAGTGAGATAGAATTCATGGATACACTTAAAATTAGCTTCCTTGATTTTGTTACTTGTAAATGGGAAATGTATTCTTTCACAAATGTTTAGCCAGGTATTTTCATCTAAACCCTTCCCTAGATCTTTCCCCCAAATCCTTAATAGAATTAAGAGAAATGAATGACCTCCTTTAGATAGAATATCCTAAAATTCACTAATTTGACCTTTAATTGTAATGGAGGATTATTAATATATCCTCTACTTCAGATTGTCCTGGATAGTCTGGGTTTGTCTGTCTGTTGTTGCTTTAGTGACTTAGTTATTTGCCCCTTGCTTGCCCCCCTCTTCTGTTTCCGCTCGCAGGTTGTGGCTCTGGGTTTCTGCTGGGGTAAACAGAGCTACCTCCAGTCCAGCTGGAACGTTCTGGATGGTCTGCTGGTGTTTGTGTCTCTAGTGGACATCCTGGTCTCTCTGGCCTCTACGGGGGGAAACCGCATCCTGGGGATACTCAGGGTCCTACGGCTGCTACGCACACTACGGCCGCTCAGGTACACAGAGAGAGAGAGAGAGAGAGAGTTTGTGTGTGTGTGTGTGTGTGTGTGTGTGTGTGTGTGTGTGTGAACTGAACGTATTTCTATGAAGTTAACATGTCGTCTGTGTGTGTGTGTGTGTCCGTCCGTCCCAGGGTGATCAGTCGAGCCCCAGGTTTGAAGCTGGTCGTAGAGACTCTTATCACCTCTCTCAGACCCATCGGGAACATCGTTCTCATCTGCTGCGCCTTTTTCATTATTTTTGGCATCCTGGGGGTGCAGGTAAGACACACCCACACGTATCAGTAAAAACCCACACATACTCACCAGACATCACAACACGACTGTAAATAAACATGTATGCATGAATTTTATCTGAGTACTAGTTTGAACTGTGCAAGTCCTCAAAAAGGAATCCCCTCTCTCGCTCTCTCCCTCCCTCTGTCTCGCTCTCTCGCTCTCTCCCTCCCTCTGTCTCGCTCTCTCGTCTCTCTCCCTCCCTCTGTCTCGCTCTCTCGTCTCTCTCCCTCCCCCATCTCTCTCTCTTGCTCTCTCTCGCTCTCTCCCTCTCTCTCGCTCCCTCCCCCCGTCTCTCTCTTGCTCTCTCCCTCTCTCCGTCTCTCTCACTCCCTCCCTCCGTCTCTCTCTCCCTCCCTCTGTCTCTCTCTCTCTTTTGCTCTCGTCCTCCCTCGTGTCTCTCTCCCTCTTTCTCCCTTCCTCCATCTCTCCCTCCCTCCAGCTTTTCAAAGGGAAGTTCTTCCACTGTGAGGGTCTGGATACGAGGAACATCACCAACAGATCTGACTGCGTGCAGGCCAACTACCGCTGGATACGACGGAAGTACAACTTTGACAACCTTGGACAGGTGAGGAGGGACGTCGTCCGTCACTGGTAGACAGGGAAAGAAAAGACAAATACCATTTCATTAAGCAGTAAACAAAGCTACCGCATTTCAGTTTGAAGGTTCGGCTTGGAGACAGACTACTTAAACCCCGACACCGATAACCACAAGGGCTGTTTTTCACCTAGTACTTCATATGCTGCTGTGGGTTGTGGGGAGGGTAGCGAGCTCGTATGAATAACTGAATCTGGAATATTCTACAGCTACCTTTCATCAAGTTTCAAGACCTGACACCTGTCTACAAGCCAAACCAAACCAGAGCAGTTCGTGTGTGTGTGTGTGTGTGTGTGTGTGTGTGTGTGTGTGTACTCGTTTTTGGTTTTTTTACACAATGGAGCCCAAATGACCCCTTTAGGATAGAAAAACCAGAAACCACCTACATTGTGGGGCCTAGTGTGTGTATATGTTTCGATAACTACTGATGTTATGGTTGGGGGAAGAAGACATATTACACATTGTACCTTTAATAAATCAATGGAAAATTTACTGGAGAGCAAGAGAATAACATGTCGGCTTTCATTGTCCAGCAAACCCAATGTTTTAATCTGTAAGATATGTGGACAGGTGTCTTGATGCACGCTCAATAATCCAGCTAAGAACATCAAGGACAGTTGAATCAGTTCACCTGGATACAATGTTTATTGACAGATAGTCAATAAACATTGTATCCAGGTGAACTGATGTTTATTGACAGATAGTCAATAAACATTGTATCCAGGTGAACTGATTCAACTGTCTTCGATGTGTGGACAGGGAGGAGAATTCACTGTCACCTGTGCTTTTTAATGACCGGTCGGGTTGCTGTTAAATTTTCTCTCTGTCAATCAGAGGGGGGGAAACTTGATGACCAATATGGAGGCACAGTCAGAACTACATGTTTTAGGGCCCAGACCCACCAAACCGACTAGCGGCAACGAAGGCTGACTGTTGCATCGCCTCACGTCGCCTGCCGTCTGGGCCAAAAACTAGCACTTGAACACATCGCAAAGACTAGCATTTACATTCTGCTCTGATTCGCTAAGCTGAACAGCCAATCAGAATGATGTCGCTCACCGACGGGCTCCACCGATTCAACATGCTGAAACGGTCGAAAAGCTGCCAGAGAGGGGTCCGACTAGTGCTGACGGTGCGGGGCACACCGCAAAAACTAGGGTCACAGACACTCACCGATGGCCCAACAGTGGCTGACGGCTGGGGTGTCAGGGCCCTCACACCTTAGCTTTTCTAAATTGTGTTTTTCCCATCCAGGCTTTGATGTCGTTGTTTGTGCTGTCCTGTAAAGACGGATGGGTCAACATCATGTATGACGGGCTGGACGCAGTTGGAGTAGACCAACAGGTACACCACCCCCCCACACACACACACACTTCCACACATACACAGGCTCATACTCATGCATAGGAGCACACAACACTCCTGTCCGGTGTTTGGGAACAGACTGCATCCTGGGAGATTTGAGCTCCGGATCAGAATCAGGCTCCGGCTGCTAACCGGAGCCCTCAGGCTTTTCCCTCTTTAGGAGATCATTGATAGGTAAAACGCACACTCTAAACACGAGCTTTGTAATCTCACACCATCCAGCCAGTATTGTAAAAGGCGGGAGCAGCTGGTTCACGATGCAGCCCCGCCTGAGAAGCAGACGTGGGAAAAGAGAAAGACTTTAATCTGCGGTGTTACAGAGAGGCTAAACATGGTGCCGCTTCTCACAATGAGACAAAACGGCTCTTTTTCTGGTCTTTCAGAGGGTTTTGGATAACAGACGCAGCTGATCCTCTCTGCCTCCCCGCCTAACACCAGCACACCGTCTACGCTAGCAAGTAACGAGAGGACAACAGAGGAACTGGACATACACGTGACGATACAGCTCTGCCAAAAACCGTCTCGCTGTCTGAAAGACTCTGGAAACGACCGGCAGAAGTGTGCGGGCGGAGGCGAGGGGAAATGCGTTTACTCCTCGGGGGGCGAGGACAATTTTAAAGCTGAAGATTCGTGAAGAGTCGTGCTAAAGTTAGACAGTACGGGGCGCCCATTTTAGTGGTCGTGGTGACCATGTGACCTCAGCGGCACTCCGGGTCTAAATGTCTTTAAACACATGTTGGTTCCTGCATCCATGTGGCCATCTTTTTCTCAACATGTCTTTTGTAGCATCCGGGTAGCGTGGCGGTCTATTCCATTGCCTACCAACACGGGGATCGCGGGTTCGAATCCCTGTGTTACCTCTGGCTTGGTCGGGCATCCCTACAGACACAATTGGCCGTGTCTGCGGGTGGGAAGCCGGATGTTGGTGTGTGTCCTGGTTGCTGCACTAGCGCCTCCTCTGGTCAGTCAGGGTGCCTGTTCAGGAGGGGGGACTGGGGAGAATAGCGTGATCCTCCCACGTGCTACATCCCCCTGGTGAAACTCCTCACTGTCAGGTGAAAAGAAGCGGCTGGCGACTCCACATGTATCGGAGGAGGGATGTGGTGGTTTGCAGCCCTCCCCAGATCAGCAGAGGGGGTGGAGCAGCGACCGGGACGGCTCGGAAGAGGGAGGTAATTGGCCAGATACAATTGAGGAGAAAAGGGGGGGAAATAAATAACATGCATTTAGGTGCATTTCAATCAGATCTGTTTAAGCAAATAAAACCCGAACGTAGTATTCTGTCTCCCACGTCATGTGACTGTACTTCAGCAACCACAATGAGGATGGACCAGTTAAGATGAAGAAACAGACGATCGTGTGATTAAATTCTGTTCGCATTTCTGTTTTTTTTTATTCAACAAATGCGTCTCCATCACCCATTTAGCGCATAAACTCTTTATCGACAAAATCAAAATCCACCTCAAGCCAGCGTGAAACCTTTTATCGCAATATTGAGGAAATTTTATCAGATTTTGACATTTCCATTCAGCTTTCTCCAATGCCGTATTTCATAATGTGCACAAAAGTGCTTTGATAGAAACACAGCTATCGTCTTCTACATCAAGCACCACCTCGTATTCCTCTTTCTGCTTTACACATTGTAATAGTCTCCTTCCACGACACAAGTTAGGACTCATCCTCCTCTTTTCCCTCCTCTCTCCATGCAGCCGGTGAGGAACCACAACCCCTGGATGCTCCTGTTCTTCATATCCTTCCTCCTCATCGTCAGCTTCTTCGTGCTCAACATGTTCGTGGGCGTGGTGGTTGAGAACTTCCACAAGTGTCGGCAGGACCAGGAGGAGGAGGAGGCACGCCTGCGGGAAGAGAAGAGGCTCAAAATGATGGAGAAAAAGCGCAGGAGTAAGGAGAATGAAGGGGCTGGTCGGTAGTCTATTTTTCTGAGCACTGCCTGCATTCAGAGCCTGACGAATGATAGATAGAGATGGAGATAGGAGGAGACAGATGAGAAGAGATACTGGATGAAAAAAAGACAGGAAAAGAGAGAGAGAGACTGGCAAGCTCACGTGGACAGTGATTGGTCACTGATGAAGGCGTGGGCTGTGCCAGTCGGACGCATGCACTTGCATGGTTGCAGCCCAACCACCACCACCACCCCCCAAAACACTGAATGGGAAACCTTAGAGGTACATTTACCAACCAGTAATCAGCCTAAAGGTCTGTTCACACCAAGTTCAAACCCACGACAAGATTTAAACGCGAAACAATGCATCTCTATGAGGTCCTTCATACTGAGTACGAAACTATCGTACGGCGACGATGCATCATTTTTTTATTCGGAGCTTGTTCGACTTCTGTGTTTTTCAGAGACCATAAAAAACTTTCTGACCACTGAGCTGTTAACTTTAAATCGCGTGACAGAGAGCTCATGTGACTTGAACAACTCAACATGGAGGCAGAGCTGTTGATAACATTGGTATCAGGGTACCAGGAACTATGTGGTAGAAGTCATAGCAGTTATAAAACCCAGTTGGAAGAGGCCTTATGGTAGATGTTCTGTTAACTCGGGGTGAGGGAACCGTGATCTGGTGGCCACAGTGGTGTTGTACTTATGTATCAGCATAGTGCCCATATCTTACTCTATAAATGTAGCGAATTCAGGGGCAGCCGGGAATCAAACCCGGGTCGCCCGCACCACAGGCGACTACGGTAACCAGTCAACTAAAGGGTCTGACCCATTAGCCAAGGGCTAGCGAGTCTAGTCATCCGTGGTCGTTACAGTACCCCCCTCCTTCGGGAAGCGCGTCCCCGTGCTTCAGCATATCAGCTCCCTCACGCCTCTGGGTGCACTAGCTTCCGATGGCCTCACGGTCTCGCCGTCCCACCTCTGACACCAATGTAGCGAGTTCAGGGCGCAGCCGGGAAGCGAACCTGGGTCACCCGCACCACGGGCGACTGCGCTAACCAGCAGCCAGGAATCAAACCCGGATAGGCCGGACCATGGGCGACTGCGCTAACCAGTCAACTAGAGGGTTTGACCCGTTAGCCAAGGGCTAGCTAGTCTAGTCATTCGTGGTCGTTACATAAATAACGATCATGTTCTTAAAAAAGACGTTTAGAGTTCTGTTTAAAATTTAGTTCACTACTGACACCAGTAGGGAAACACTAGCGGTGTTCAGGTTGATGTGCCTAAATGTGTGTGTGTGTGTGTGTGTGTGTGTGAGAGAGAGAGAGAGAGAGAGAGAGAGAGAGAGAGAGAGAGAGAGAGAGAGAGAGAGAGAGAGAGAGAGAGAGAGAGAGGAGTGTGAGTAAGTGAGAAGCTCTTCCAATCCTGGCCTTCCTATTATCAGTGATGTAAATAAAGCCAGACCCAGCTTCACATACCTCTCATATTAATACAATAATCACACATGATATAGTAAAATATGATCCAACTCATCATAAACACACGGCCAAAAACTGCTCTGGGTCGATTGGTTCCCAGTAGTGTGTAGGTTCTTTCTTCAGAGAAGGTCCTTGCATGGACACGGTACAACTTCAGGTCTTGAATCACTCTGTAGAACTCCCCGTGAATCAGGTCTGAGAATGACAAAAAAAAATCACATGGGAATCGGTGTGAATGCTTTCGGTGTGAAAAAAAGTCATTTTATTTTGTACTTTCATGTCATTTTGTGGCATCAGTCTTGGTGCGAACAGACATTTAATCTGTAAAACTGGGATAACCTGACTCACTTTAGTCTTCAGAAGAGCCATTCTAGTGGCTTTTTGCATGTTTCAGCCTATTTACAAAGAATGGCATATGCTTTACGTTATTCCTGACCTTTTTCCAAAAGCATCCTTAGGTGTTTTAGATTTTTGAGTAATTACACGATCTTCCAGTTGATTTTAAATTAGTTGGTCAAATGGTAAACCCACCTTGGTTTTTATGGGCTTCTGTGGCGAGCGTTACTGCCGCCATGATGACATCATGGACGTTTGAACTTTGTTTGTGGCAGCTTCCATCTCACAGTGTAGCTGCACATGTGCAGCAAAAGGTGTCACAACACAACACACCTCGGCTATCTGCACCAGAACCATTGAGGCAGCGCGTTAAGTCAAAATGGAAACAAACCGTTTACCAATCAGGTTGCCCCGTTCAAAATCACATCCTTTCTTCTATAGCAGCATGGTGAGTGTCAAAAAATAGACTGGACATCCATCAACCCACCTGGGACTCATAGATGCTCACCTCCCAGTTTCACTTCCGCAGCTGGTTAGGACAATCTCATTATTATAATTATAGTGATATGTCTTTGCATTTGATGCTAGCTCGCTACACATGCAGTTAGGACGAGGGCTTTCAAGAGACAGTTTTCTGGCGGAGGCATACATTCTGATACATGCAGATTTCCTCTTCCGGTGTGGGAAGATGGTGGTCCGAATACACGTTTGCAGCAGCCTCACCCTGTACCAGTGTGGGAAGATGGCGACGTGAACTTACTTTTGCGGCGGCCTCACCCTGTGCCGTCCATGCAGTGTCTTTGTCCACGTCTGCGTCTAAGTTTGTGTCTTAGTTTGATGGCTGGGAGAGCTGGCGCTGGATTGGCTGGGAGAGCTTCTGCTGCGTCCTGCGGGCCCAGGGACTACCGCCCTGCCTGGAGCTGCACCCAAAGAGGAAACACCGAGGGTGGTGTGACAGGATGCGGAAGCGGGGCAGGCTAAGCTAACTGCTAGCTCACGCAGACCGGAAGTTCCGATGACACCGAGGGCGGTCTCCCAGTGGCCTCGCCTAGCGTTGACTGTGTTTTTAGTGTCATCGTGTGGAGTGCGGAGAGGTGTGTCGAAGGTGTCTGGTTGGCAGAGCTGGCATTGGATCGGCTGGGAGAGCTTGGTCTGCTGTGTCCGGTGGGCCCAGGGACCACAGCCCTGCCAGAGCTGCGCCTGAGGAGGAAACACCGAGGGCAGTCTTACAGGACGTGGAAGAGGGTCAGGCTAAGCTAACTGCTAGCCCATGCAGACCGGTACTTCCGACAGTCACCCTGCATTCATTCTCTTGGACAGTGGGTTTTTGTTTTTTTGTTTTTTGTTTTGGAGTTTGAGATATGTGGGGATTGGGATTACATCAAGGATCGGCTCTGAGCCCTTTCTTGTTTGCAATGGTGATGGACAGGTTGACGGACGAGATCAGGCAGGAGTCTCTGTGGACTATGATGTTTGCAGATGACATTGTGATCTGAAGCGAAAGTAGGGTGCAGGTTGAGGAGAGCCTGGAGAGGTGGAGGTATGCACTGGAGAGAAGAGGAATGAAAGTCAGTAGGTAGGAGCAAGACGGAATACCTATGTGTGAATGAGAGGGAGGACAGCAGAATGGTGATGATGCAAGGAGTGGAGGTGAGGAAGGTGGATGAGTTTAAATACTTGGGGTCAACAGTCCAAAGTAACGGGGAGTGCAGAAGAGAGGTGAAGAAGAGAGTGCAGGCAGGATGGAGTGGGTGGAGAAGAGTGTCATGAGTGATTTTTGACAGAAGGGTACCAGCAAGAGTTAAAGGGAAGTTTTACAAGATGGTGGTGAGACCAGCTATGTTAAAGGTTTGGAGATAGTGGCACCGATGAAAATACAGGAGGTGGAGCTGGAGGTGGCAGAGTTGAAGATGCTAAGATTTTCATTGGGAGTGATGAAGAAGGACAGGATTAAGAACGAGTATATTAGAGGGACAGCTCAGGTTGGACGGTTTGGAGACAAAGCAAGAGAGGCAAGATTGAGATGGCTTGGACATGTGTGGAGGAGAGATGCTGGGTATATTGGGAGAAGGATGCTGAATATGGAGCTGCCAGGGAAGAGGAGAAGAGGAAGGCCAAAGAGGAGGTTTATGGATGTGGTGAGGGAGGACACGCGATGGCTGGTGTGACAGAGGAAGATGCAGAGGACAGGAAGAGATGGAAACGGATGATCACGGGAGCAGCCAAAAGTAGTAGTGGTAGTGGTAGTAGTAGGAGTAGGAGTAGTTTGATATATGTGTTCTTGTAATTTTTGGATATGTGTGTTTTTGTCTTTGTGTTGCACTGCTATGGGCTGGGGGCTGATTTCCATACGGTGCTGAGGTGAACAGAGACCGGTGGCTGCCTGGAAGGTCAAAAAAACTGCAATAAGCTTTGGAAAACGGTTGGAGTGACGTAAAGTATATGCCATTTGTGATGAATGGGCTAAACGTGCAGAAACTCTGGTGCGGCCCTTCAACAAGCCCCCATGTGCCCCTACTGTACGAACTGATAGTACACGAGAGTAAATATGTATGTCATGCAACTGGAAAAGTATAGAAAACAAACTTTTAGCAGAAACCTTGTGCATGCGAAGTGATCAGTTTGGACAGCTCGTACATCACTACTAGCATAACGTTAATTCACTGGATGAGAATGCCCCCTCCAACCCACACAATGCATGTTTGACCCCCGACCCAGAGGCGTCTCTCGACACAGGTGGTAAGAGAGTATTACCTGTAAACATGCTTTGACCGGCAGACTCAGAAACATAGCAGGCACTTTGGCTGCCAGACCCACAACATGGGTAAAAACAATTGTTGGGTTAGTATTTGTAATGCTGTGTGCAGTGTCCAAAAGACAGAAGGGGGAAGAAAGGATAGCTGATGGAGGAAGAGACAAACGTACACATTGGCCGGCATTCAGCATCATATTTTACTACCTGATCCACATCCAACACATCATTTCAGTACGAGGCCGCGTCTGGTAAGAAGACGTTGTCTTTAAACATGCTTTGACTACTGGACTCAGAAACACCACAGAACCACAACAGAACCACAACAAAGCCACAACAGAACCACAACAGAACCACAACAAAGCCACAACAGAACCACAACAGAACCACAACAAAGCCACAACAGAACCACAACAGAGAAGCACTTTATGGTTTTATGAGACAGGCAGCTCCTAGTTTTTTTATATGGGCTGCATCTCAATAATTTTAAACAATCATTTTTGGGGGTGTAAGAAAATATCAATACAGTTAAGCATCCACGATGTCCGGGTAGTGTAGCGGTCTATTCCGTTGCCTACCAACACGGGGATCGCTGGTTCGAATCCCCGTGTTACCTTCGGCTTGGTCGGGCGTCCCTACAGACACAATTGGCCGTGTCTGTGGGTGGGAAGCCGGATGTGGGTAGGTGTCCTGGTCGCTGCACTAGCGCCTCCTTTGGTCAGTCGGGGCCCCTATTCAGGGGGGAGGGGAAACTGGGGGGAATAGTGTGATCCTCACACGCGATACGTCCCCCTGGCGAAACTCCTCACTGTCAGGTGAAAAGAAGCGGCTGGCGACTCCACATGTATTGGAGGAGGCATGTGGTAGTCTGCAACCCTCCCTGGATCAGCAGAGGAGGTGGAGCAGCGACCGGGACAGCTCAGAAAATAAGGTAATTGGCCAAATACAACTGGGGAGAAAAAGGGGAAGAAAAAAAATACAGTTAAGTATCCTGATACTATCTGAACTGATTTCCAAAAACACTTAAAGGGAAAGTTCACCGATGGTTTTGTCTATGTTCTGTGGCCCGGACCCGTCCCACATCCAGCACTTTCATCCGGCCCACATACCACGTGGAATGATGGCACTTGGGCGGTCTGCTCCTGTTTGCCAGATCTGAGCCAGAACCAAGCCATAGCAATGCCGCATGTGCCACATATTTGCCAAAGGTGGCCAGTATTTGTGTTGTGATATTTGGGCCATATTCACCATTTACCACACGGGCCACTTCAGGGTCACATCCAGATTACATGTTGCCCAGAGCACCGCATCTTTGCCAAAAAAAAGGCCCACATGTGATTTGGCATATTTGGGCCATATTTGCTATTATACATGTGGGCCACTTCAGGCTCACATCCATTTTGTCAGGGCCAGAAGAAGACCATCAGTGCCGCATCACTGCCTGAAGTGGCCCACATGTGGATGCTATCTGGGGTCAGAACTGATGAGTAATGTAGACAACTGAAGCAATGAAGTCTTCACTGTTTACTTTACTGACAGAGAAATCGGTGTTGTCCTGCTCACCGTCTTTTCCATAGCATATACACGTACCAGAATGCATTGCTGCAAGCTAGCTTCTAAAATCGTCTGCGCTAATGTTGTGAGACATCATTCTTCCCATTGGAAACCTACCCTAGCTGAGAGAGTGAGGATGGGTTTTTTGAAGAGGGCGATTAGAGTAGGTGTTAGTCTTTCTGGCCACCGATTGACGTCACGATACGACAGATAACTCATTTCACTGCTGCTTCAGAGATGCAGAAACGATCAGGAACAACAGCAGGTGTTTTTCGTGTGCTCGCCCAGTCACAGATAGACAGAGATAAGGTTCAAAATCGGTGAATTTTCCCTTTAAGATGACACACAAAGAGACTTGGTAGTGGCACTACTTCATAGTGGAGTTTACATCTCTGACCACTAGGTGGCAGGTAACAGGGGCTACGCAGAACCACAAAAGCAGAAGTTCTCGCCAGTGTCATGCTAGCTAAGACTCTGATTACCCTGATTTTATGGATTTTGCGGTGTTTTCTTTGAGATTTATCTAAAATTTTAGAATTTCTGGGCATGTTTTGGCCTAATTTGATAGAAAAAAAGAATTGGCAATGATGATGTAACGATTGGCAACCATTTTTGGACTCCTCTGCAACTCATTTAGCGGCATGACGTGTGAAAATGAACGCAAAGGTTGATGAACGAGGGGCGTCCGGGTAGTGTGGCGGTCTACTCCGTTGCCTACCAACACGGGGATCGCCGGTTCGAATTCCTGTGTTGCCTCCGGCTTGGTCGGGCGTTCATACAGACAGAATTGGTCGTGTCTGCTGGTGGGAAGCCGGGTGTGGGTATGTGTCCAGGTCGCTGCACTAGCGCCTCCTCTGGTCGGTTGGAGCACCTATTCAGGGGGGAGGGGGAACTGGGGGGAACAGTGTGATCCTCCCACGCGCTACAGCCCCCTGGTGAAACTCCTCACTGTCAGGTGAAAAGAAGCGGCTGGTGGCTCCACATGTATGGGAGGAGGCATGTGGTAGTCTGCAGCACCTCCCCGGATTGGCAGAGGGGGCGGAGCAGAGACCGGGACGGCTCAGAAGAGTGGGTTTATTGGACGGGTACAATTGGGGAGAAAGAGGGGAGGGGGAGAAGAATAATCTGGATATTTATCAACAGCTGATGTATATATGGCTCAGAGAGAGGGCCAGGTACCATTGGGGCGAAAAAAGGGAAACATCTTTAAAAAAAAAAAAAAGATTGATGAACGACAGATAAATGCAAAAAGACCCGCGGCTTTTAAAATATAAATGGGCTTTATTGGGCAGTACCAACATGCTTCAGCCCTACATGAACCAGATCAACCTCACCAACTCTCTGAAAAATAGTCAGCATTCGTTTTGATAGAGGGGTTGGTCTCAGTCTTCACGTCAACACAAGAAGGCGTATAAGACTATTGAGATACATCCTCGGGGGAGGAAACTACTGATGTCATTGGAGACAACAGCTGCTGATGTGTGTGTTCAACGCCACCGTCATCGCCCAACAACTTTGAAACAAACCGCAAAATCTGCCCCCGTTTCATAGCTCTCACGCGAAGTTGCCAGTTTTTTGAATCAAGAGACGACAAATAGAACTAAATACGGTCCAGAAAACGGGCGGGTCTTACAAGTCCCAATATTGTGAAAGGTTGTGCGGTTGTTGAATGCACCCCCAGCGACCTCAGCCACAGATAGTCATGTTTACACCGAGGGCACGTCAGCATGCTGTGAAGATGGGCATGGAACGCCACACAGGAGGGTCACTTATATACCCCCCCCCCACACACACACACACACACACACACACACACACACACACAAACTGGACATGTGACTACATGGTGGATATGTACTTTTCACTTAGAGCAGCAATATCAGGGCAGGGTTCTGTTTAAAAGTAAATGAAAGAGCTGATAAAGTTCAAAATCCTCATTAGAGACAAACTTTCACCGTGATATTGTTGTACTAGCCAACATGTTAGGGTATAATTAGGAAAGAAGGCTGGACATTCAGACCCTGTTTACACTTGGTGTTAAAATGCGTTTTGGGTGATCGGATCACAAGTGGACAGCGAGACACATCGCCCTTTACACCCGTGTCTATCATGCGTCTCCAAATGCGTCCTGCCAACCACTTGTGATCAGATTTCGTTACTCCGAAGAAGAAGAAGATTTCCTGTTACGTCCCTGTCGGGGACGCATCGGGACACATTAGCGTTTACACAACAAAAGATATGTGGTCAAATGCGTCCCAGAGCACCTCGGCAAGTGGTTTGAGTAACCGGTTCACAAAACATTTTGGTGGTGGTTTACACTTGTGTTTAGTACCGGCCACTTGTGATCCGATCGCAAAAAACACATTTTAAAAACCAAGTGTAAACGGGGTCATCGTCAGTAAAGTAAAGCCTATGTTGAAAATAGAAGGCCTTCATTTGGCAGCACAGGTGATTGGATCGAACCAGGCCCTGATACTGTATACACACACACACACACACACACACACACACACACACACACACACACACACACACACAGCAAGCTCTGATGCCCGTTCCACAACCATCACACCTCCAAACGTGACCCTCTCTGTGGCGTTATTTTTAACACATGCCGTATTTTCAGTATCTCAGATCTGAACAACTGTCATTCACACATGCAATCTGTGTGTGTCTGGGTGGCGCGTGAATGTCTTGCTCTGTGTGTCTGTCTGGGTGTGTACATGTCTGTGGGTGTGTACATGTGGCTGTCCCTGTGTGTACATGTGCCTACATGTATGTGTGCACATGGTTGTGTGTGACTGTGTCTCTGTGTGTGAATGTCCTTGTTTGTACACTAAAATGTGTTGGTGTGTGTGTGTGTGTGTGTTCATTCTGTGTTTGTGTATCTGTTGTATTTGTGTGTGTGTGTGTGTTGCATTGTATTTGCATGTGTGTATTTGCGTGTGCGTGTGCGTGTGTATTTCAGAGGCCCAGCAGAGGCCCTACTATGCGGACTACTCCCCCGTGCGTCTGTCTATTCACACGCTGTGCACCAGCCACTACCTGGACCTCTTCATCACCATCATCATCTGCATCAACGTCGTCACCATGAGCATGGAGCACTACAACCAGCCGCAGGTAACGTGTACACGCACACACATGCACACACGCGCACACATGCACACACTGACTAGCTTGCACATGCACCCATACTTTTATGTTATGTCGTTTAAGTTTTTTTTTTTATTTTATTTCAGCAACGCTTTTAATTTTATTTTTGTCAATTTATTTATTTTCATTTTGTTAAATTTTTTATTTTATTTTTATTTCAGTTTATTAAAAACATTTTCATTTTATTTTTTATTTTATTTATTATTTTTCAATTAATTTATTTTTATTTTATTCATTTTTTTCATTTCATTTTATTTCTTATTTTATTTCATTTTATTAAACTTTTTCCATTTAATTAAATCTTTATTTTATTTTACTTTGTATTTTGTTTTATTTTTTATTTTATTAATTTTTTTTTTCATTTTATTTCAGTAGGACTTTTTAGGTTAGAAGTGTAATACATACAAATGCAGCCAGTAAAGCAGAAAAGGGCTATACTGTGTACATTTATCCTCTCACACATATTCTCGCCATTTTCAGTTTGGATAAATTTTGACGTTACCGCAAAATAATGAACTGTAGGTCAGATAGTGAACTGTAGGTCAGGCACGTAGACTGTCATGAAATATATGTTTGCGTTTGTGTTTGCACTTGCCCGTGGATGGTCAGTATTTGGAGGAGGTTCTGAAGTACTGCAACTACGTGTTCACCGTCATCTTCGTCATCGAGGCTCTGCTGAAACTAGTGGCCTTCGGTCTGCACCGCTTCTTCAAAGACAGGTAGCACACGGCGGCACGCGGTCGCACCTCATCTGTCGTCACTTTGCTAACCATGGAAGATGCTTGCTATGCAACCAAATTTGCCCCCATCTGGGGCGTCTGGGTGGCGTGGTCGGGCGTCGGGCGTCCCTACAGACACAACTGGCCGTGTCTGTGGGTGGGAAGCCGGATGTGGGTATGTGTCCTGGTCGCTGCAGTAGCGCCTCTTCTGGTCAGTCGGGGCACCTGTTTGGGGAGAAGGGGGAACTGGGGCTAATAACGTGATCCTCCCACGCTATTACTGGGGAGGGCTGCAGACTACCACATGCCTCCTCCCATACATGTGGAGTCACCAGCCGCTTCTCTTCACCTGACAGTGAGGAGTTTCACCAGGGGGACGTAGCGCGTGGGAGGATTTGTTATTCCCCCTAGTTCCCCCTCCCCCCTGAACAGGTGCCCCGGATAATCAGAGGAGGCGCTAGTGCAGCAACCAGGACACAGACCACATCCAGCACGGCCAGTTGTGTCTGTAGGGACACCCAATCAAGCTGGAGGTAACACAGGGATTCGAACCAGCGATCCCCGTGTTGGTAGGCAACGGATAGACCGCCACGCCACCTTCACGCCCCCCGGGGTGGTCTGTTTTACTTGATATTTGCATCCACTTTAGCACTGTATAAATGACATTAATGACTAGCTAAGTGTGTGTGTGTGTGTGTGTGAGTGTGAGTGTGGAGAGAGTGTCAGCTCACATATGATGCAGATCTTGTTGTGTGCATACATTAATAGAGATGTGTGGGTGGTTCTTGCATCAGGACCTCAGGAGGTGTGTCTGTCTCCTGTGTCAAGCGTAGGTTATTATGAAACTAAATGTCTACCAAGGGTTAGCTAAATTCTTAATGTGTGTGTGTGTGTGTGTGTGTGTGTGTGTGTGTTTAGATGGAACCAGCTGGACCTGGCTATTGTGGCGTTGTCTATTATGGGAATCACCTTGGAGGAACTGAAGATGAATGCGGCGCTTCCCATCAATCCCACTATCATTCGCATTATGAGAGTACTCAGGATAGCCCGAGGTATACACACACACACACACACACACACACACACACACACACACACACACACACACACACACACACACATGTACACACCTCGTTAGTGCTTTGATACACAGGATTCTGAAGAGGATTATCATTTTTATGACACCAAGGTAATGTCAACAGTAAATGTTTAGAACGCAGACACACACATGCACACACACACACACACACACACACACACACACACACACACACACACACACACACACACACACCCCATCAGTTGTTAAGAGCTGCCTTTGTGTGTGTCCTCAGTGCTGAAACTGTTGAAGATGGCCACGGGGATGAGATCTCTGCTGGACACCGTCATGCAGGCGCTGCCTCAGGTAAACACCAGGTGGCGTTACAAGGAGTTGTTTTTACACACTCCTCTTTAGTACGGGTCCATTTCTATTTTTGGGGGGTGGGGGATTTTTCCCCCCTTGTTCTCCCCAATTGTATCCGACCAATTACCCCACTCTTCTGAGCCGTCTCGGCCGCTGCTCCACCACCGCTGCCGATTCAGGGAGGGCTGCAGACTACCACATGCCTCCTCCCATACATGTGGAGTCGCCATCCGCTTCTTTTCACCTGACAGTGAGGAGTTTCGCCAGGGGGATGTAGTGCGTAGGGGAATCACGCTATTGCCCCCAGTTCCCCCCTCTCCCGCCGAACAGGTGCCCCAACCGACCAGAGGAGGTGCTAATGCAGTGACCAGGACACATACCCACATCCGGCTTCCCCCCCGCAGACACAGCCAGTTGTGTCTGTGGGGACGCCAGACCAAGCTGGAGGTAACACAAGGATTCGATCCGGCGATCCCCGTG
The DNA here is from genome assembly GCF_029633865.1 of Lampris incognitus. Taxonomy (NCBI): domain Eukaryota; kingdom Metazoa; phylum Chordata; class Actinopteri; order Lampriformes; family Lampridae; genus Lampris; species Lampris incognitus. Next base: position 7,064,759 of record NC_079220.1, read on the forward strand.
TTGGTAGGCAGCGGAATAGACCGCTATGCTACCCGGACGCCCCATACAGGTCCATTTCTTGTAATGACTAGTGTTTGTCCAAGGAAAGAGGATCTTATTGCTCACAGTTTCTGCTCACAATTTTTGTTTCATGCAGTCACCTTTTTCCCAAAGTGTCAATACTTTATTTTGAGCAACAAATTTTATTTTATTTACTTATTTTTTGCCATTTTATCCCAACATTGTAAGAGCTGCCCACGCATCTCGCTTCTCTCATTGTGGGCCACCAAAGTTCCCATTCCATGGTGCCGTATGGTTGACATGTTCGACAAAGCATCGATATATAATGGTTAGGTATAGGGTTGAGGTTAGGGTGTGATTAAAGCCACAGTAGGCAATTTTTTGTGCTTTAACTTATTATGACGTAAATGTTGATTTCATAGGCCCTGTGATGGCCTGGCGGCCTGTCCAGGGTGTCTCCCCGCTTGCTGCCCAATGACTGCTGCTGGGATGGGCTCCAGCATCCCTGTGACCCTGAGAGCAGGATAAGCGGTTTGGATAATGGATGGAGGATGTTGATTTGCTCAGTGTAATGGCTATAGAATAATGACACCATCGGCATTTAGATTGGTTCCCTATAAGCCTCGCTTTCTCTTTTCAATTCTGCCTGCCACCAGGTTGAAAAGTTGCCTACAGTGGCTTTAAGGTTAAAGTTAGGTAGCGGTTAACTTGCTGCGTCTCATACAAACGCGGAAGGGTACCTTGTGTGTGATACATCGAGGCTTTGCCAATAGCATGAGTATAATGTTATTATATAATAGGATGAAAATTGGCTCTGTGGCCTGGCAAGGCTCAATACACATGTGTTTGTGTCGGGGGGGTGTTATCAGCGGTCCTAAGCCTAAGTGCAGATAATTAGATCAGAGCCGCAAACCCCCTTGCGTGGAACCAGAGCACCACATCTCCACACTCGCTGGTCTGTTATGTCTGTACAGGATTCTCGCCGTCTTCGTGAATGTTTTTGATAAAGGATAAAACCGGCATCGACGCTAACTTCTCCAACCACAGAGAGGTTGTTTTCGAAATACGCCGCCGTTCGTTGTCATCATCATCTAAACCACCCCCCCACCGTTCTCTGGGTTGTCCTGCACATTTCTGCCGGGCTATAGGTCGATTCTCAACACATGTTCTCCAGACGAGCATTTCACATAGCAAAAACTCAGCCGGGCTCGTGAAAACATTTAGGCTGGTGTCACGAGGCTAGGTATATCCAACCCAGTTACATGTTTTTTTGGATTTTTCTCCCCAATTGTACTCGTCCAATTACCCCGCTCTTCCAAACCATCTCGGTCTCTGCTCCACCCCCTCTGCCGATCCGGGGAGGGCTGCAGACTACCACGCCTCCTCTGATACGCGTGGAGTCGCCAGCCGCTTCTTTTCACCTGACAGGGAGGAGTTTCACCAGGGGGACGTAGCGCATGGGGGGGATCACGCTGTCCTCCCCCCTGAACAGGTGCCTCGACCGACCAGAGGAGGCGCTAGTGCAGTGACCAGGACACATACCCACATCCGGCTTCCCACCCGCAGACGCGGCCAGTTGTGTCGCCGTAGTTACCTCCGACCTAGCCGGAGGTAACTACGGCGATCCTCGCGTTGGTAGGCAACGGAATAGACCGCCACACCACCCGGACGCCCCTCATGAAAGATCTTCACCAACAATACCACAACACCAACAGCCGAAGCCCAGATTTTTTTTCTTTTTCTCTCATTGTATTCTGGGGATTCGGAGCAGTCACACGACGCTGCAGTTACCACATATCGCCACAAGTGTCATCACAAAAAAAACACACAATCTCCAGGGCTGTAAATGATTACGATATACGTCGTTTCATCAAGCCCGCCGGTTTGCCGTTCCCGAGGGCTTTGAGTTAGCCAGGTTTACGCTGTACTGTGCCACGTCGACGACATCTGTGGGGTTTCTAACACGCGTGTCGTTTTGTCGTTTTCAGGTGGGGAATCTGGGCTTGCTCTTTATGCTTCTGTTCTTCATCTACGCAGCGCTGGGAGTGGAGCTCTTCGGCAAACTGGGTCAGTCACACCACCGGGAGAGAGAGACACACACACACACACACACACACACACACACACACACACACACACACACACACACACACACACACACACACACCATCGCAATGCGCACTCTCGGGCTGAAAGCTTTTTGACTACACCCATTCCCACCACAGTCACGACTCTTCGATTTTTAGCAATTCTCCCTTTCGCTTGAGTAATGTGCCTCGTGAAACTTCACTCTCCCTCTTTCTCTTTTAATTTCTTGCTTTCGCTCACTCCCCCCGTCTCTTCTTCTCTCTACCGAGCCAAATCGAATTCACGGTCTATTCTGAGCAGGGGCAGATCACGCTCACGTCCACACATTCATTTCAATATTGTTTCACCAAAAGGGCCATCTCCTCCAAACTCATCCTCCAAGAGAGCAGATGAGACAGAGAGAGAGACAGAGAGAGAGAGAGAGAGAGAGAGAGAGATGGAGAGAGAGAGAGAGAGGGAGAGAGAGCAAGAGAGCGAGAGAGACAGAGAGAGAGGGAGACAGAGAGACAGAGAGAGAGGGAGACAGAGAGGCAGAGAGAGACAGAGAGCGAGAGAGACAGAGAGAGAGAGAGACAGAGAGAGAGGGAGACAGAGAGGCAGAGGGAGACAGAGAGCGAGAGGGACAGAGAGAGAGCAAGAGAGCGAGAGAGACAGAGAGAGAGGGAGACAGAGAGGCAGAGAGAGACAGAGAGCGAGAGAGACAGAGAAAGAGCAAGAGAGAGAGAGAGACAGAGAGACAGAGAGAGAGAGAGAGAGACAGAGAGAGAGCAAGAGAGCGAGCGAGACAGAGAGAGAGCGAGAGAGACAGAGAGAGAGCGAGAGAGACAGAGAGAGACAGAGAGAGAGCGAGAGAGAGACAGAGAGAGACAGAGAGAGAGACAGAGAGAGACAGAGAGAGACAGAGAGAGACAGACAGAGAGACAGAGGGCTGAAGATGAACAGTAAAGGCTCTTGAGAAGACAAAAGGACCATCTCCTCCAAACTCATCCTCCAAGAGAGCAGATGAGAGAGAGACAGAGAGAGACAGAGAGAGACAGAGAGAGACAGAGAGAGACAGAGAGAGAGCGAGAGAGAGACAGAGAGAGACAGAGAGAGAGACAGAGAGAGAGCAAGAGAGCGAGAGAGACAGAGAGACAGACAGAGAGACAGACAGAGAGATAGAGGGCTGAAGATGAACAGTAAAGGCTCTTGAGAAGACAAAAGGACCATCTCCTCCAAACTCATCCTCCAAGAGAGCAGATGAGAGAGAGACAGAGAGCGAGAGCGAGAGAGGGAGGAAGACAGGGAGAGAGGGAGACAGGGAGACAGAGAGCGAGAGAGAACAAGGGACAAAGAGACAGAGAGCGAGAGAGACAGAGGGAGACAGACAGACAGACAGACAGACAGACAGACAGACAGAGGGCAAAGGCTCTTGAGAAGACAAAATGAAACCGTTCCTGTGATTTGAAATTAAAAATGGCTCCCTCAGTGAAGCCTTATTAAAATTCTTCTCCTGGTGTCAGAAGAAGCAAAGGGATGTCTGCTCTCCATGTATCTGACGGAGAGTGAAGGAACGCTGCTCTCTATTTTCCTTTTAGCTCCGGCTTTTGTCCAGATGTAATTAGACACAAAAAAAGCTTCTTTTTCTTCTTCATCTTCCCCCCAGATGTTATTCTAAGCCCAGTCATACGCAGTGTGCTCAGCTGATGTTATCTCATTCCCAGCTAGTTCATAGCTTCATCCGTCAGGTAGAGCCCAAAACCACATGTTTTCACCAGACAACCATAGAATTCCATGTTCTTCTTCTTCTCCTTTTTCTTTGTTTTCCCCCTTTTTCTCCCCAATTGCACCTGGGCAATTACCTCCACTCTTCCGAGCCGTCCCGGTCGCTGCTCCGCCCCCTCTGCCGATCCGGGGAGGGCTGCAGACTACCACATGCCTCCTCCCATACATGTGGAGTCACCAGCCGCTTCTTTTCACCTGACAGCGAGGAGTTTCGCCAGGGGGACGGAGCGCGTGGGAGGATCACGATATTCCCCCGAGTTCCCCCTCCCCCCCCGAACAGGCGCCCCGACTGACCAGAGGAGGCGCTAGTGCAGCAACCAGGACACATACTCACATTTGGCTTCCCACCCACAGACACGGCCAATTGTGTCTGTAGGGATGCCTGACCACGCCGGAGGTAACACAGGGATTCAAACCAGCGATCCCGATGTCGGTAGGCAACGGAATAGACTGCCACGCTACCCGGACACCCAGTGTGTTTCTGAACTAATAAAAATTATAGTCTATATGTTTAGTCTATTATTCGGAAGCCTGCTTTTTATTGTTTTATGGCCTGTCGGCCTGTCCAGGGTGTCTCCCCGCCTGCCGCCCAATGGCTGCTGGGAGAAAGGCTCCAGCATCCCCGCCTGAGAGCAGGTGGTTTGGATAATGGATGGATGGGTGGATGATAAAGCAATATTTTTTCCATCCATTATCCAAACCGCTTATCCTGCTCTCAGGGTCGCGGGGATGCAGGAGGTCTACGCCAGCAGTCATTGGGCGGCAGGCGGGGAGACACCCTGGACAGGCCGCCAGGCCGTCACAAGGAGATATATATATCGCAATATTTTTTTCTGCTTAAAATATGTTTAATGCTACAGAATACGGTTTGAAAGCTGGTCTGTTTGCATCGTGTGGACGCTTGGTTTTCCGTTCCACCTGCTGGGACCAGAGCAGGTAGTTAATGTTGACTTCGCCGTACCTCAACATGTCTTTCTTCTACTCATTCAGATCAAGGAGAGTTTGAATTCACACTGTGCAGTGGATGAGACCAAGGACGGGTTTTCATAAATGCTGTGCAAACATGGCTATTTTTCTGAATAATCCAGTGGAACATTTTGTCGAATATTTTCTTTGGCTTGTGTGTTTTTCCATTTTCAACTCGGCGGCACTCGAAAATCTTACAAACTCAAAAGGATCTGTCGTTTTATGCTCCCTACACTGTATCTCACCCCACGCACGTAGTTATTGGATTGGCCATTATTGGCAGATTAACACTCAATCAAAATGGCTGTCCATGCAGGGCCTCTGGGTGGCGTAGCAGTCTATTCCGTTGTCTACCAACACGGGGATCGCCAGTTCGAATCTCCGTGTTACCTCCGGCTTGGTCGGGCGTCCCTACAGACACAATTGGCCGTGTCTGCGGGTGGGAAGCCGGATGTGGGTATGTGTTCTGGTCGCTGCACTAGCGCCTCCTCTGGTCGGTCGGGGCACCTGTTCAGGGGGGAGGGGGAACTGGGGGGAGTAGCGTGATCTTCCCACGCACTACGTCCCCCTTGCAAAACTCCTCACTGTCAGGTGAAAAGAAGCGGCTGGCGACTCCACATGTATGGGAGGAGGCATGTGGTAGTCTGCAGCCCTCCCCGGAACGGCAGAGGGGGTGGAGTAGTGACCGGGACGGCTCAGAAGAGTGGGGTAATTGGCCGGACACAATCAGGGAGAAAAAGACGGGGGGGGGGCTGTCCAAGCGTCACGTCGCCCAGTGAATGGAGGTTAAGGAGGTTATTTCCCTGGTGAAATACACACCATGCTGTTGCTGGTGTTGTCTCGGGAAAGGAGAGGTCTATCTAAAAACTGAGAATGGAGCAGTGTATTTCTTGGAAGATTGTCCTTTCTGCCCCTTAATTAATGGGGGATTCACTGCGGTTCTGGGAGACTTCAGATGTCTGAGAATCAGTTTATATAAGATTATGCTACCCATCCCTTGGTTCAAATCCTTCTTCTTCCTCTTTCGGCTTGTTCCCTGTTTCTCAGGGGTCGTCACAGCGGATTTTTGCCCTCCATAGCTTTCTGTCTGACGCGTCCTTCTCCCGCAGTCCAACCCTCCTCATGTCCTTCTTCTATCTCCATCTTTTCCTTGGTCTCCCTCTTTTTCTTTTGCCAGGTATTTCCAGGTCCAATACCTTCTTTCCTATGTAGTCTATGCCTCCTCTCTGTACATGTCCAAACCATCTCAATCTGGTCTCTCTCAAATTCTCATCCATTCCTCTGGTCTTGAACGTAGCTCTGACGTCTTCATTTCCCTTCCGGTCTTTTCTAGTCACTCCCAAGGACCAACGCAGCATGTTCATCTCTGCTACCTGTAATGTAGATTCTAGCTTCTCTATTGTTGTTCACTGCCTCCATACTGTGGAGCACGGCAGGGATGACCATTGATTTGTATACTTTGCCCTTTACCCTCAATGGCATTCTTCTGTCACAAAGTACTCCAGCTACTTTCCTCCATGAATTCCACCCAGATGTGTCCTTTTCTTGACTTCCTTCTTACCACTGCCTTCTGTCTGTATTGTCGATCCTAAGTACTTGAATTCGTTAACTTCTGGGACATCTTCTCCTTAGGAGATGTCCCCTTTAGGAGAAGATGTACCCTTGATTCAAATCCTTACAATATGAAAATAGAGGTTAGGTTAAAAGATACTAGGGTCCCCCCCCTTTTCTCCCCAGTTGTATCCGGCCAATTACCCCACTCTTCTGAGCCATCCCAGTCACTACTCCACCCCCTCTGCCAATCCAGGGAAGGCTGCAGACTACCACATGCCTCCTCCCATACGTGTGGAGTCACCAGCCGCTTCTTTGCACCTGACAGTGAGGAGTTTTGCCAAGGGGACGTAGCACATGGGAGGATCACACTACTCCCCCCAGCCCCCCCCCAACCAAACAGGTGCCCTGACTGATCAGAGGAGGCGCTAGTGCAGCAACCAGGACACATACCCGCATCCGGCTTCCCACCCGCCGACATGGCCAACTGTGTCTTTAGGGACACCTGATCAAGCCGGAGGTAACACAGGGATTCGAACCGGCGATCCCCGTGTTGGTAGACTGGAGTTTTCCTTTAACAGTGTAAAAGAGTAAAGTGGTTCTGATGAAGCGTTTGTGACTTCAAACAATATCAAACAGATTGATGTGAGCTTGCTTGCTAGCTACAGAGTTTGGAGCCACTTGGGATGGAAAAAGAGAGTGGCTCTGAAAGAAGAGGCGGATGAGGAAGCGGAGACAGAAAAAGGAAACGAGTGCAACAGTAGAAGTGCTTTTTTTTTTTTTTTTTGACGTTATGTAAGGAGGTGAAAACGGGGAGGTGTGGAGAGCAGAGCCTGATAGGGGCTTAGCCTGCAGGGATATTATGGCTGTGAATGTGACCCCCAGATGTGCCCTGCCACAAGGTTTAATAAGCCAGATAAGATGAAAAGGGGCTTTTGTCACTGTTACATAAGCCTGAGGTGTCAAAGAAAGCGGCCTGCCACGAGAGGAGACAGCTTCGCTTGCGTAATCTTTGTTTATAGGTTGTTTTGTGTATGTGTGTGTGCGCGCGTGCATGTGCGACTGTGTGTGTGAGTGTGTCAGGTGCGGGTTAGAGTAAGCTAAATCAATCTGAGCTGGTTTGCCAAGATTCATCCAAGCAGCAACATCAGCTATTTCTTATTGACTGTGAGTGGATGCACACTGCAGGACTCTACAGCGGCCGAGCTGCCGCACAATTTGTTGCAGAATCACAGCAAAACTACGTTAGCCTTTCCTTTCTCCCCCCCCCCCTTTTCTCCCCAATTGCACTTGGCCAACTACCCCACTCTTCCGAGCCGTCCCGGTCGCTGCTCCACCCCCCGCTGTTGATTTGGGGGAGGGCTGCAGACTACCACATGCCTCCTCCCATACATGTGGAGTCGCCAGCCGCTTCTCTTCACCTGACAGTGAGGAGTTTCACCAGGGGGGATGTAGCGTGTGGGAGGATCACGCTACCCCGCCCCCCCGAACAGGCACCCCGACTGACCAGAGGAGGCGCTAGTGCAGCCACACACCCACATTAGGGCTGCAACTAACGATTATTTTGGTAGTCAACTAATCTGTCGATTATTTTTTCGATTAGTCGACTAATCTAACGATTATCTCTTTCACACCCTCCATCTCTGCTTCCTGAGGGCGCGGATCCTCTTCCGGGCTCCAGTGCACGTTTTACCTCACACGCTTAAGTCTGCACACTTGTGAATGTCGCCCTGTGTCTCTCTGCCTTAACATAACATGATCCCATAGCGAATTAAAATAATGACTCATGAAGCATTTGAATTTGGAAATTGTTTTGGAGCTACTTGTTTAATCAAATGCATCATCAATCATAATGAAAACTGAATAAATACATGAAATAATACAAATGAAAGTAATGCATTATCAATCATAATAAAAACAAAATAAATAAATTAAATAATACAAATTAAAGTGCAAGTCAAAACGTAAAGATCATGTGCAAATAATGTTTTAAAGTAACTCAAAATAGCAGCCTCTGCCCCAGCACCGCGGTTCTGATGGGGCTGTTAACCTGGTGCAGGAGGGGGACGTGGATCCACTCACTAGGCTCCACCATCTCCAACAGGAGGGGAGAATGAGTCAGCTCGGACAGACCTGTAGGTCTTTTGTTTGCTGTGTGTGAGTGAGAGGAGCTGTGTGTGTGTATATGTGTGTCTTACTCTGATCTCCTGCAGTTCATAAACACATTAAATTGCTGTGCAGGAACGTGAGCATGTCGACGTGCTCTGGAGTGAGGCTGGCTCTCTTCTTTGAGGCGATGTTCCCAGCTGCTGAGAAGAGACGCTCAGAGGGAGTAGAGGTAGCTGGAATACACAAAAACGATTTGGCTTGTGATGCAAGGGTTGGATACTTTGCCTCATTCAATTTCACCAAGACAGGGGACTTTCTGTCTTTGAGAGGGGCTGCTCTCCGAAGTACATCAGCACTTCATTACTGATCGCTTGGTTGCGCGCATCCTGTTCATCATTGGTCTCACTGTCACTGTCTGTTGAGTCACATCCAAGCAGTGAATCGAGAGCTGAAACAGACCTATTTGTAGTTCCCTCAGCTGAGTCTGTGGCATCCTTGTCAGCTGATGCTGCTGTGGCTTCTTCATTCCCACTGGTGTGCTGGTTATTCAAAGTACTCCCATCCTTGGACTGTAGGGCCAGAGATTGTACTTTATTCTGAACACTGAACCTCTCCTCCGATGTCAGGAATTTCAGTTTTCGAAATCGTGGGTCTCATAGGCAGTGTGGGTGGACTTCAAAAGCCCTCTGACTAGTGGAGGCAGGGCGGGGGCTGTCACATAGCTTTCACCACTCAAGTAGACAGTGGCACATTCAAAGGCCTGGAGAGCTTTGGCCAGTTGATCTAGCAGGGTCCACTGATCAGCTTTGAGGTCTAGGTATTGTTTCCCTCTCTGTGTTACTGCCGGGTCAGACAGAGTCGCAGTCAGTGGCCATCTCTGTTCCAGCATGCGAGTCACCATATAATAGGTGCTGTTCCACCTGGTAGAGACATCTTGGACAAGTTTGTGTTCCGGGGTCCCCATCTGTTTCTGCTTTGTCTTAAGCTTGCTTGAAGCCAGTTTGCTCCTTTTAAAGTGCTCGACGAGACACCTCGCTGCTCCCAGTGCTTTACTGATCTGAGGGTGTTTCAGTGCACGATTGATCACCAACTGTAAAGTGTGGCCTGCACAGCGGATAGACACCCACCCATGTTTTTCCTGCAAGATGTTTGCAGCCAGTACGACATTGGAGCCATTGTCATGAACAACTGCCACAATCTTGCTTGGAGGGATCTCAAACCTTTCCACAGCCTGCTCAATCCATGCAGCAATGTTGGGTCCAGTGTGCCGTTCTTCGAGTGGCATGGTTGTAAGGCAGAAGCTAGTGAGCTCCCAGTCATCACTTATAAAGTGACAGGTGATGCCAAGATATGCCTCTGTCGCGACACTGGTCCAGGCATCAGTTGTCAGGGCAATCTTGTTCTTGGTTGCTTTAAGAGCATCTTTAACCTTACCAAAAGTAGCTTCATACTTTCCCTCCATAAGCTTAGTAAAATGAGTTCTGGAAGGTAAGGTGTAACCTGGATGGAATGTGGTGACCATCTGCTTAAATCCCCCATCTTCAACCATGGATATTGGTCTCATGTCATTGACGAGCATGTTGAGGATGCTCTCTGTTAAGACTCCAGCCATTTGAGGGGTGCATGAGCCTCTCTTCAGGATGAACTCATCCACACGCCTTTGCTTAGTACTAAAATAGAAAGAGAACAAAACAGAAAGCTGTATTAATTATCATCACAATTTGTAGGCTATGGTATCAGTTTATCTTAGTGTACTGACTAATACCAATTAAACCATTTAAATGAATAAATATCTTACAACTGAATTATTGATATGCTCCAACCCAGTCTAACTAGCTAACGCTACGACAAGCTACAGCTGATTAGAGCGCACTGGGAAAGCTAGTTGACTGTCTAGGCTACAGACAGCTCACGTTAGTACCGTGTCATGTTTTTGCAGACTGCAGATTGACTAGCTAAGTAAGATAGCTAGCTAATGTTAGATGGTGCTAACGTTCCCCGTCTCTGCAGTCTTGCCTGCGTTTTAGCCCAAAAAGTTAAATTTTTTTCAACTGAAAAAAAAGAAACTTAGAGCCCATAGCGCAGTAAGTTACTGCAGTCAGTGAATGTTAGAACTCGTTAACATTTAGCTAACGTTAGCAAACTTAACTTAGCTAGTTAATACTCCAGTCTGCAAAAACACGACACTCGGTGATAAATGACGGAGCTAAACAACTCTAAGCTGTAGTGTGCTACGCTGCAAGCTTGGTGCTGTTTAGCTAATGTTACATACAGCTCGTTGGTGGATACGCAGAATCCACATAACTGAAATAGCGTTCGCTTAGCAAGCATCACCCTTGAGACGTTCTGTTTTCCAACATGTAACTTAAGCTAACGTAAACATTACGATACTGTGGCTAACTAGCTAAACTTACCCATGATCCGAAGTAGCAATCATCGTGGCTTCAGGGTGCTTGCGTTTCAAATGCTCGTGCATCGCCGTAGTGCTGCTGTGGAATGCCAATTCGGCTTTGCATATTCTGCATTTAACTGACTTCTTTGGCTTGTCATCTGTGAAATACTCCCAGACTTTTGATAGTCTCGGTCTCGCTGGTTTTTGCTCTTCATTAGCCTCGTTCGCTCTCCTTTCCGCCATCGTTCATACGCTTTCTTCTTTTCTTCGTCGTTCATGCAAAATGCAGTTATATCAGACGATGGAAGCGATACTGCCCCCAGCACTTCCTATAGGGCATTGCAGTTACAAATGAACATTTGTGCGGTTTTGAGTTAACGTTACTGGCTCTGATTGTTTTTATACGACGCGTCGAAGCTAAAATTCTGCGTCGACGAGTTTTTATGATCGACGTCGTCGATTATGTCGACTAATCGTTGCAGCCCCAACCCACATCCGGCTTCCCACCCGCAGACACGTCCGATTGTGTATGTAGGGACGCCCGACCAAGCTGTAGGTAACACGGGGATTCGAACTGGTGATGCCCGTGTTGGTAGGCAACAGAATAGACCGCTACGCTACCCCCCTCCTCTTCTTCATCTTCTTCTTCTCCTCCTCCTCCTCCTCCCCCCTGAGGGTGTGGGAATGGATGACCATACACTTTATCATCTCCTAAGAGATAAGTGGGGCGGTCCAGCTGGGATTGAGGAAGGTTCCCAAAGAGATGATGGCGTCTCTCAATTCCCCCGCCATGCTGTTATTAGTCTAGACGGTTATTAGACGGGTGAGTCACGTAGAACCAAACAGTTTAACGAGCCAGCACGAGACCGGCTTGTTATTTCTCTTCAAGGAAAAGGGTTCCCCTTTTGCTCTGCTGGAAAACTCTTTGGTTTGGATAAACAATGCTTGAGTGGCTCTGGTGCCGGTTGTATACTTATTTCGCATGTCGGCCGTGGCCTCGACGTTTTTCCTTCTGGTCAGCAAAAGGAGGTTTGAAGGGGCTGATGGAGTTGCTCGAGCCGACAGCGGTGTCGGGAGCCCTGCAGGACTCTTGTCCGTTCTGTCTGGCCAGAGAAACAGCGGCTGTTCGAGGCCGACCTCACCGTCGGGGCCTCAGTGTGCTCGCAGAGCTGGTATGCCAAATCTAGGCCGACTTCCTTCTTTCCGGATAAGCCGACTGTTGAAGGAGTAAAAAAACTTGCTGAGCTGACATGGGAGCTGGTGCTTAAAGTAAAAAATAAAGTGAAATAAAAGCTCTTTCACTTCACATGCACACTCATTTCACAGGCTCCCTGTTGTTTTGTCAGTCCTAAACAGACCGAAGAGTCCTGAGTAGTAGTTGCTCTAGACTCCTGCAAGAGGAACTCCGGTCCTGTGGCTGAAAGACTTCTGCGCTGTTTTCATGATTATTCTTCTTTTGCTGTTGACTTCTATGGCCACCGAGAGTCCGTCATGAGTTATCAGTATATATATTTTGATTTTGATTTTGATATACTTTATTAATCCCTGTGGGGAAACGATGCTGTGCATTTAACCCATCCTAGCTGTGTAGCTAGGAGCAGTGGGCTGCCGCCGTGCAGCACCCAGGGACCGACTCCAGCTCGTCTAGCCATGCCTTGCTCAGGGGCACAGACAGGAGTATTAACCCTAACATGCATGTCTTTCTGATGTTGGGGGAAACTGGAGCAAACCCACCACAGACATGGGGAGAACATGCAAACTCCACACAGAGGACGACCTGGGACGACCCCCAGGGGTGGACAACCCCGGGGCTCGAACCCAGGACCTTCCTGCTGTGAGGTGACAGCGCTTACCACTGGGCCACCGTGCCAGACAATATTCTCTCTCTCTCTCTCTCTCTCTCTCTCTCTCTCTCTCTCTCTCTCTCTCTCTCTCTCTCTCTCTCTCTCTCTCTCTCTCTCTCTCTCTCTCTCTCTCTCTCTCTCTCTCTCTCTCTCTCTCTCTCTCTCTCTCTCTCTCTCTCTCTCTCTATATATACACACACACACACTACTCTGTGTACTACTCTATTCATTTCCCACCTTGTGAAACTCCAACTCCTCTCCTATGGCTGATACCTAGATAAGGATATCAGATATTTAAAATGTCTTTAAATCTTTAAATTTTCTTGATTTCCTGTCAAGTTGACCTCCCGTAAGAGACCACGGCTGTGTTGTGGTGGTATTTATGATATGCTAAACAGGCTCTTGAGGGTGTACTCCCAAATCGGCCTTGTGGCAGATTAAGACACCCTCTGTTCTCCAAAGCATCAGTTATCTGTCTCCCTCTCCTCTGTCGTGTCCACAGGGATCGACCTCTTAATACTCTGTCAGGCTGCATGTACGGGACTTTCCCTCTCTGGTACAAGTGATTTTGTCCGTCGTGCAAACGATATCGGTCATAATAATACTAAAAATGCACATTTAAGAGTCATTAAAGAAGTGTTAATCTCATTTTTATTGCTGCTCTGTGTCTTTTGGCTCAGGGACACTCTGGATATGACCACAGTCACATCGGCTCACTGTCGCATAAAGGCCTCGTTCAGTAACCGTCTCCATTCCCCGAGAGTAAGAGGTTGTAAACCTTCCTTTATACGACGTAGGAAATCAGTCAGGACTTAACACAGGGGGAATGGTCTGGATCGTGAGAGGCCCTGCAGCTAGGTCAAGAACAAACTGGACGAGGGATCTGGATTAGCGGTCTATTCCATTGCCTACCAACACGGGGATCACCGGTTTGAATCCCCGTGTTACCTCCGGCTTGGTCGGATGTCCCTCCAGACACAGTTGGCCGTGTCTGCGGGTGGGAAGCCGGATGTGTGTATGTGTCCTGGTCGCTGCACTAGCGCCTCCTCTGGTCGGTCGGGGCGCCTGTTCAGGGGGGAGGGGGAACTGGGGGGAATAGCGTGATCCTTCCATGCGCTACGTCTCCCTGGCGAAACTCCTCACTGTCAGGTGAAAAGAAGCGGCTGGCGACTCCACATGTACTGGAGGAGGCATGTGGTAGACTGCAGCCCTCCCTGGATCAGCAGAGGGGGTGGAGCAGCGACCGGGGCGGCTCGGAAGAGTGGGGTACGTGGATGGGTACAATTGTGGACAAAAAGGGGGGGGGGAATAATCTGGACATATATCAGCAGCCGATGTGTATCTGTATTTACTCTCATATCATGAAGTGCTGCAACATAACATGGACACACAAAAACTGGATCAGTGACACTTTGGCATATGGTTTATTTGCAGTGGCCTTGAAGACCCTGGCATGTGCACGTGCACCAATTAATGCAAGTTTTTGCATTAATTGGTGCACGTGCACATGCATACATCTGCTGGTGCTTCAAGTATGTTAGTTGTCATCTGCACCTGTGTACTAGTTTGTGTGTTCAGTGTTGGTTATTCATGGAAATGTGTGTCTATAATGTATGCGTTCAGGGCTAGTGGGTGATTTTCAGAAGTAGACACACTTCACAACAAGTGCTCACATGACCCGTTTCTCCCTGTGTGATGTACTTCTGTTGTAAAGGACAATTGGTACAATTATTTTGATGTTTTAATGTGTTTATGTTATTGTGTGTGTGTGTGTGTTTTTATCACAGAGTGTAATGACGACAACCCATGTGAAGGTCTGAGTCGCCACGCCACATTTGAGAACTTTGGGATGGCCTTCCTCACGCTGTTCCGCGTGTCCACCGGAGACAACTGGAACGGCATCATGAAAGTAAATATATATAAGCACAGAAAAACCATGAACACACACACACAGAAGGATAAAGGTACCCCCCCCCCCCACACACACACACACACACACATATATATATATATATATATATATGGTCTGGCGGCCTGCCCAGGGTGTCTCCCTGCCTGCCGCCCAGTGGCTGCTGGAATAGGCTCCAGCATCTCACGACCTGAATTCAGATAAGTGGCTTAGATAATAGAGGGTTATATATACACACATGAGAAAGATTACCCTTTCCTTCTAACGCACTCACAAACTGGCATTTTCAGCCTCATGTTTAGCTGCACAATCGGTGTAGAGTATAATCATGTGTTCAGACCGTTACTCGCACGAATACGGCCTCTTAACTGTATTTTGGAGTATTTCGCAACCTGTGAATATTCGCCCTTAACAGCCAATGGGAGTACTCCTCCCAGAAAGGAGGAGGAGCTAACCTCCATAGATACCACATTCCTTAGCAGTGTGTATTCCCGCCATCGACATGACCAAAACAACCACTATTAGATGGTAGATGGACTGTATTTATACGGCACTTTTCTAGTCTGCCGACCACTCAAAGTGCTTTACAGTGTATGCCTCACCTTCACCCATTCACACACACGGTCATACACTGATGGAGGAGGCTGCCATGCAAGGTGCCAACCTGCTCATCAGGAGCAGTTAAGGGTTCAGTGTCTTGCTCAAGGACACTTTGACACGCTCTCCGCAGGAGCCGGGGATCAAACCAGCGACCTTCCGATTACTAGAGAATCCGCTCTGCCTCCTGAGCCATGCCGCCCCAAATTGCTATCGCTGCCTTGTAGTTGTGATACACTAGAGACGCCCTCTTTTCTTGGTTCATAACGTCATCCGGAGGGGCACACAGCTTGGCAACAACAAGTTATCCCTCCGTTTCTGATTCTCGGTGACGTCAGGATTATCAACGGTGACAGGCTTTTGCGACACAGCGTCACGCGAATTTTTCGCTCAAGTTGAAAAATTTCAACTCGCTCAGACACGAATTCGCGTCTATTTGCGTTGCCCGGCATGAATTCGGGTCTATTCGCATCTTAGTGTTGACTTTGTGTGTAATCACACTGTGTGAAAAATTGGCTGCACGTTTGGTCCGAGCACACAATAACAGTTGGTGGGTGGATTGGTGGGCGTGCAAAATTGTTTCCTCTCTTAGCCTCGCCCTCTTATTCTGTCTATTGGTATTGTTCATTGGGCTTCATTCGAGGTAGGAGTTCACAGAAACACCATCAGAGATACAAATAAGTTGCCCTCTTTCACCTTTAACCTGTTCAAACAAATGATTGTTTTGATAAAAGTGTTTTAAGTGTTTCTATGTTGTGTGTCAGCTTGCTTTTCTGGGTTGTCGGTCAACTACACACATGATTCAGATGAGCTAACTTTAGCTCTGTTGAGCTGCATGTGTTTGACGAGGTCAGTGTTAAGTCCAGTTAGGATATGACGTTAGATACTCAGCAGGAATTATAAAGCCAATACGAGGCCTACCTCCAGTTACATACGTAAAAGAATGAGCCTGTATTGCTCTGTTCACAACAAAGTCTCACAAATTAATTTAATTATTCAGTACAAACACAATAAACACCATGCAGGCAAGCGACAAAAATAAAATCACTCCATCTAGTCACATATCACTTGGTTAGAGCAGACTTTACGTCATTAGCTGTATGTAAAGCCCGGAAGTGGGGCAGGCTAAGCTAACTGCTAGCCCATGCAGACCGGCAGTTCCGATAACACCGAGGGCGGTCTGGCGGAGGCCTCGCCTAGCGTTGACTGTGTTTTTAGTGTCGTCGTGTGGAGTGCGGGGAGGTGTGATGAGGGTGTCTGGCTGGGAGAGCTAGTGTTGGATCGCCTGAGGGAGCCTGGTCTGCTGCGTCCGGTGGACCCAAGGACCACGGCCCTGCCCGGATTCACGCCCGAAGAGGAAACACCGAGGGCGGTCTGACAGAATGCGGAAGCGGGGCAGGCTAAGCTAGCCGCTAGCCCATGCAGACCGGCAGTTCCGACAGTCATCCTGGCGTTGGCTGTCCTGGACAGTGATTTTTTGTTTAGCTTGGATATATGTGTTAGTTTGGATATGTGTGTTCTTGAAGTTCTTGTAGTTTTGGGGTTTGTGCTTTTGTCTTTGTGTTGCACTGCTGTGGGCTGGGGAAATTATATGTCCTTTCATTTCATGTACTTGCGTACATGAAATGAAAGGACACAGTGTTCCTGATTGCTGAGAGTCCGTCATTAGTGTTCTGTCCTGCCATTAGAAGGAGTCAGAGGAAATTTGGCTCTGGAAACCAAACCCTGGACTTTTCCCTGCAATGTCCTGGTCTGTTTGATGGCCGTCGCTTTTACTGTGTATTCAACTGCAGCAGAAGCTGAATAGCTCTCTCTCTTTACCTCACCCCCCCCTCCCTCTTTCTAGGACACATTACGAGAGTGTCGTCCAGAAGACCGCCACTGTCTCCCCTACCTGCCTCTGGTCTCTCCCATCTATTTTGTGACCTTTGTGCTCATGGCACAGTTTGTGTTGGTCAACGTGGTGGTGGCCGTTTTGATGAAACACCTGGAGGAAAGTAACAAGGTACACACACACACACACACACACACACAGACTGGTATGTGAGTGTGTACAGGTAGACAGAAACATGCAAGGTTCGAGGGCTGGATGGAAAGACACATGGAGAAGCTTTCGGTACTCTGTTCTGTTGAACCAAATGCAAACACAAGCAGGCCGTCACTCAGTTAGCTGTCGTCAACACTGTCTTTTGTGTGTAACTTACTGACACCTATGGAGATACCGGCAATTGCAGTGGTGCAGGAAATGAATAAACGCACCTGGATGTGCACACCCTTATTATGAAAGGTTACTGTAAAAGGCTCGAACGGGAGTTTCCTCTTTTTGTGGCTTTTGACCAGCGCGCTAAATTTGCGTTTACCTTGAAATAGTCGAGCGGACGTTAAATAAAGCTGCTTCCACCTTACCAGGAAGCTAAAGAGGACGCAGAGATGGATGCAGAGATTGCCCTGGAGATGGAGATGGCGAGAAACCGCAGGATGAGCAACGCTTCCAACCACAGCTCGGGGGGAGGGACGTATGTTGGACCACGCCCACACTCACCTGGACAGGTACACGGGAGGTTACTTTACTGATCCGTCACTCTGGAGAGGAAGTCTGGGCCACTCACAGTAGTCCACCAGCGGGCCATGTTCACCTTACAGGCAGCTCCTTTTTTGCTGCATTCCCTGCCGGAGAAGCTTCTCATGGCAGAAAGAGACAAAACCTGGAAGGGCGGTCTCCGCATTTGTTGATCACATTTACACCCGTGTGATATTTGAAATGTGAGATTTACGTTCAGTGCAAATATCACGCTATTACAACCTAACGACGGTGTTATAAGTACAAGACTGAGTCCTGATACTGATACTCCATACATGTAAGCCTTTTGGTCTTCCTGATGTGTCTGCATGTATAGACACGGAATATGAGCGACTCCAGTTAATCATTACAGTTGTCGGGCATCTGGGAAGCGTAGTGGTCTATTCCATTGCCTGCCAACATGGGGCTCGCCGGTTCGAATCCCCGTGTTACCTCCGGCTTGGTCGGGCGTCCCCACAGACGCAATTGGCTGTGTCTGCGGTTATGTGTCCTGGTCACTGCACTAGCGCCTCCTGTGGTCGGTCGGGGCGCCTGTTCAGAGGGGAGGGGGAACTGGAGGGAATAGCGTGATCCTCCCACGCGCTACGTCCCTCTGGTGAAACTCCTCACTGTCAGGTGAAAAGAAGCGGCTGGCGACTCCACATGTATGGGAGGAGGCATGTGGTAGTCTGCAGCACCTCCCCGGCTCGGCAGTGGAGCAGCGACCGGGACGGTTCGTAAGAGTGGGGTTATTGGCCGGGTTCAATTGGGGAGAAAAAGGTGGGGAAAACCCCCCCCCCCCCCAAAAAAAGTGTCACGAATTGGTCAGCCGCTTTGTATTTACACAGGAAAGGAAAAATGTGCAAGGGAGATATACGTGTTAAATATACATGTTAAATATACGTGTTAAATATACGTGTTAAATATATGTGTTAAATATACCTGTTAAATATACGTATTAAATATACAAGTCTGCGAAATCTATCAAATTACAGTATCCAGACACAGAAAGGAGGAAGGGTGGGGCAGAAAATATGAGTTAAATAATGGAGGCATCATCACATGGAAACACGTCAGAGAGTCTGATGTCACACACAGTCTACTACTACTACTACTACTACTACTACTAGTTTTGGCTGCTTCCCTTAGGGGGCGCCACAGTGGATCATCCATCTCCATCTCTTCCTGTCCTCTGCATCGTCCTCTGTCACACCAGCCACCTGCATGTCCTCCCTCACCACATCCATAAACCTCCTCTTTAGCCTTCCTCTTCTCTTCCCTGGCAGCTCCATATTCAGCATCCTTCTCCCAGTATACCCAGCATCTCTCCTCCACACATGTCCAAACCATCTCAATCTTGCCTCTCTTGCTTTGTCTCCAAACCGTCCAACCTGAGCTGTCCCTCTAATATACTCGTTCCTAATCCTGTCCTCCTTCATCACTCCCAATGAAAATCTTATCATCTTCACCTCTGCCACCTCCAGCTCCACCTCCTGTCTTTTCATCAGCACCACTGTCTCCAAACCATACAACATAGCTGGTCTCACAACCCTCTTATAAACCTTCCCTTTAACTCTTGCTGGTACCCTTCTGTCACAAATCACTCCTGACACTCTCCTCCACCCACTCCACCCTGCCTGCACTCTCTTCTTCACCTCTCTTCTGCACTCCCCGTTACTTAGGACAGTTGACCTCAAGATGTCACACACAATGAGGATTCCTATTTACCTAGTCAGTCTTAATATTGTTAACACAACCACCATGACTCCAAATGGGTTTTTATTTTCCAGTCACGTAGGCGTCCATCATTTCCACCCTTACTTCCTTTCTACATCAGTCTATTGCACTTAAAATGTTAAAAGGAACCAAAATCCTTGCTGAGACTAAAAAAAACCTCCCCTAGTGTCTGTGGATGACGGTGGGTTTACACAGTTTGGGTCCTGAGCAGAAGGTGTTGCGGTGTGGTCTCTGTCTCCCCCTGCAGGAGGAGGAGGCGCAGCACGCCGACCAGGACCTGCTGTCGCCGAGGAAGATGTCCGTATCCAGGATGCACTCTCTGCCCAACGACAGCTACATGTTCCGGCCCGTACGACCTGCCAGCGCCCCCTACCCTCTGGAGGAGGTGGACCTCAGTCCCCAGCACCAGCACTCAGGTATTGAGATGAAACTCGGGGCGGATGCCGAAGAATATTCAGTGTTATGGAGCGTTATCCCTACAACTAGTATATATACCCTCACTGGCCACTTTATTAGGTACACCTTGCTATTGTAGCCTCAGTTTCCTGTTCTTAGCTGACAGGAGTGGCACCCGGTGTGGTCTTCTGCTGCTGTAGCCCATCTGCCTCAAGGTTCGACGTGTTGTGCGTTCAGAGATGCTCTTCTGCATACCTCGGTTGTAATGAGTGGTTATTTGAGTTACTGTTGCCTTTCTATCAGCTCCAACCAGTCTGCCCATTCTCCTCCGACCTCCGGCATCAACAAGGCATTTTCGCCCACAGAACTGCCGCTCACTGGATATTTTCTCTTTTTCGGACCATTCTCTGTAAACCCTAGAGATGGTTGTGCGTGAAAATCCCAGTAGATCAGCAGTTTCTGAAATACTCAGACCAGCCCGTCTGGCACCAACAACCATGCCACGTTCAAAGTCACTTAAATCACCTTTCTTCCCCATTCTGATGCTCGGTTTGAACTGCAGCAGATCGTCTTGACCATGTCTACATGCCTAAATGCGTTGAGTTGCTGCCATGTGATTGGCTGATTAGAAATTTGCGTTAACGAGCTGTTGGACGGGTGTGCCTAATAAAGTGGCCGGTGAGTGTATATGCACAGAAATGCTGTTTAAAGCAGTTGAGTGTCATGTGTTTGTGAGCGCTGCCCTCTATCATCCAGTGATGTGAGTAGTGAGTCTGAGTAGACGTGGCCTGGTCCCCCCTCAAGCAAATGAGAAGTAGGGAGGTAGAAAATACACAGCACTTTTCTTGGCATCTGGCATTTTCTAACACCTTTGGTAGATCTCAGTTCAGCGAGGCTACAAATACAAGCTAAGTTTGTTGAGTGGCGGGGCCTCCAAGCGTCAACACACCCCACTCGGCTGGGACGGGGAGGGCCTTTACTGTTGTTGTTAAACCACTACCACTCAGCAGCCCCTACTGATATTTCCTATGGGTCATATTAGCCACATCGTACCTCATGAAAGTAGAAGTACTGCACATTTCACCTTTGAATGGTCACCTGCTCTAACATCCTTGTTTAGCCGACGTTGCAGGATTGATTCCTTTATCGCCCGTTCCCAGCTTGGGTGTTCAGGCTGAGAAAGCGGTAGCCGACTAGAGCTGTGAATGACCTCTGTTTACCGCACTAAGTACTGACCAGCATTCTTTTACCCACAGTCAGATTCTAATGGCATGTTGTGGCCAGTCTGTGGATAGGCCCGGTTCTGTCCCAAGGTACTAATGTACTGTAACGGATGAGCTGTCAGTTATGAGCCTCTGCCAGGTTCAAACTAACTCATCCGCTCAGCTCGTGAATGACCGCCTAATTCCCTAAAAGGGGGCTTACTTTATGGCCAAGCTGCAAAGTCGTCGTCTGTTTATCATTGAGATTTGCTGGACACAAAGTACCGTCTAACATTGTCTCCTATTAAGGGTCTTGTTAGCCATGAGGCCTCCACAGAGGCTAAAGATAGCATTGCCTAAAAATGTTAGATGCCCAAGTTAGTAAGAAAAAAAAAAAAAGCATTTTCAGCTTGGCTAGAAAGTACCAGCCTAAATATAACTTGACCAGGATCTGGCCTGGACTTGGCTGCAGTGTGTGAGATGTCCTCCGCTTCTGAAAACTGACCGAGCTTCCCTGCAACGATGTGCTGGACGGGCCTGCAACGCCGAGATCTTTCGGCGTTCTGGTTACACACACGTGATTTCAGTGCAGCATGCGAGATCTGATCAGGAACATGTGATGTTATCAGACCCCGGCCCGAAGCACGTCTAGATAAGATGCGTCACTTCATGCAGACAGGAGCCTGTGTTTACTGTATGCTGCCCGTGTTTACAGTTTGGCCGGACTCCGCCCGGATCGGGTACGTTTCTGATCGCAGCGCGTGCTGGATCACTTCCTGTCTGTTTACAGAGCGAGGGGTTGTTTACACCCGGCGTTAACATCAACATGCGTCTCGGGTGATCCGATCACAGCCGGACAGTGTCGCCACATGCGTCTCGAGCGACCGCTTGTGATTGGATCTCACTTCCCCGCTCTATATGCAAATAAGCACGTACCTCACTGTGGTGGCGGGGGTGTGGTTTAGCCTCGGCTGCACGCGGAGAGAGGGGGCGTGGCTCGCGGGAGAGCGGCGCACCGGCCGTGTGAGTGAACAAATGAAAGACATGATTGAATAAAGCCTGTGTTGGCGTCCGGGTAGCATAGCGGTCTATTCCGTTGCCTACCAACCCGGGGATCGCTAGTTCGAATCCCCATGTTACCTCCGGCTTGTTCGGGTGTCCCTACAGACACAATTGGCTGTGTCTGCACATGGGAAGCCAGATGTGGTTATGTGTCCTGGTCGCTGCACTAGCGCCTCCTCTGGTTGGTTGGGGCACCTGTTGAGGGGGGAATAGCGTGATCCTCCCACGCGCTACGTCCCCCTGGTGAAACTCCTCACTTTCAGGTGAAAAGAGGCGGCGGGCGACTCCACATGTATGGGAGGAGGCATGTGGTAGTCTGCAGCCCTGCCCGGATCAGCAGAGAGGGTGGAGCAGCGACCGGCACGGCTCGGAGGAGTGGGGTAATTGGAAGGGCACAAGGGGGAACAATCCCCCAAAAATAGATAAATGAAGCCTGTGTTAATCAGCTAAAACCCTGTCTGCCTTCATCTCAGACCCTCCCTGTGGCGTAGACGTGTCACAGTCACGTAAATAAACACGCAGACGTACAGAAACGCGAGGAGGGAGGAGTCCAAGCTTTTAACAACATGAGACATCCTTGCTCACTCCAGCCTCATGTTAGTGCACCATCAATTAGTATGAAGTATTTCAGAGAAAACCCAATCTGCCCTCGTGGATGAATAAAGTATTCTGATTCAGATTCACATCAGTAGGTTGTTACTCTCAATTATTCCACCAAATGATGTCAAACAACATTTGAAGAAATACATTAAATCATGCCATATCTCAACTGCACTTCTTTATTTTTCTTTTTTCTTGTTTGGATTTTTCTCCCAGTTGTTTCTGGCCCACTACCCCAACACTCCCGAGCCATCCCGGTCGCTGCTCCACCCCCTCTGCCGATCCGGGGAGGGCTGCAGACTACCACATGCCTCCTCCCATACATGTGGAGTCGCCAGCCGCTTCTTTTCACCTGACAGTGAGGAGTTTCACCAGGGGGACGTAGCGCGTGGGAGGATCATGGTATTCCCCCCAGTTCCCCCTCCCCGCCTGAACAGGCACCCTGACTGACCAGAGGAGGCGCTAGTGCAGCGACCAGGACACATACCCACATCTGGCCTCCCACCCCCGCAGACACGGCCAACCGTGTCCGCAGGGACGCCCGACGCAGCCAGAGGTAACACAGGGACTCGAACCGGCGACCCCTGTGTTGGTAGGCAACGGAATAGACCACTGTGCCAGCCGGACGCCCTCTAACGGCACTTCTTTTCTTTTATTTCCATTCCACTTTGTTGTGAAACACACCAGGTTTTAAAAAGTGCTGTGTAAATAAACATCATTATTCTGATGATGATGATGATGATGATGACGATCTGTCTGGAAGCCTTCCGACCCCTGACCTGAACTGTTGCATTTAAGAAACAGTGTATTATGGGTAAATAGTTTCACATTATTGCAGTGGCGTGGAGGCAGCAGATGCATGTCGTGCCAAACAGAGACAAGCAACCTGATGAGGGAATTTTCAGCGGAAGTTCAAACTCATTCTTAAAACTCCTTCTGTGGGAAAATATAAAGTCCGGACACCGGAGTTTATAATTCTCAACACGAACCCGTCGGGCTGGACCCGATTACGTCGGTTCAAGCTCAGACTATTTTATTATTCCAGCGGGTTTGAGGGGGTCGGGCTCTGCGCCGCGGTGGATAAATGAACCTGAAGCTGGAGGTCATGCCTTGCTGATATCTCCACATGGATGACAGAACGCCA
This sequence comes from Lampris incognitus, assembly GCF_029633865.1. NCBI lineage: Eukaryota > Metazoa > Chordata > Actinopteri > Lampriformes > Lampridae > Lampris > Lampris incognitus. Next base: position 7,088,680 of record NC_079220.1, read on the forward strand.
CCTTCGGCGTAACCTCTCTAAGACCGAGCTCCTTGTCATCCCAGCCAGTCCATCCTGACAACAACAGATCAGTATCCAGCTCGGATCAGCCCAGCTCATGGCCACAAAGTCTGCCTGAAAACCTGGGTGTCATGATTGATGACCAGCTAACCTTCGGGTTCACGTGGCCTCGATTGCTCGGTCGTGCCGATTTGCCCCCTACAGCATCAGGAAAGTTAGACCCTGCCTGTCTGAGCATGCAGCACAGCTCCTGGTACAGGCTCTTGTTATATCACACCTTGACTACTGCACCTCCTTACTGGCAGGTCTCCCTGCATGCACTTTAAAACCTCTGCAAAGGATCCAGAACGCGGTGGTGCATCGGGTCTTCAACCCACCCAAAACAGCACATGTCACTCTGCTGTTCATATCCCACCACCGGCTCCCGGTTGCTGCCCGCATCAAACTCAAAACCTGGATGCTGCTTACAAAACAGCAACTAAAACGGCTCCCGCCTACCTGAACTCCCTCATTCAGGTCTACACTCAGTCCCGCTCACTACGCTCTGCCGGTGAAAGGCGCCTGGCACTTCCGCCACAACGGGGCCCTCAGTCACTAGCCAGACTCTTCTCTTCTGTAGTCCCCCGGTGGTGGAACGAGTTACCAAACTCCATTCGATCCGCCGAGTCCCTCTCCATCTTTAAGAAGAAGCTGAGGACCCAGCTCTCTCTCCAACACCTCCACCCTGATGGTATTAAGAAAAAAAAGCTGTGCACCCAACGCATTGCCTTTGTGCACTGCCCGTTGACACCTATGTCCTATCGGACTTGAACCTGGTTTTGTTGGCACTTACTTGCAGTGTCGCCTCCTGACTAGATCCATGTTGTGTTGTGTTGATAAATTGTATGTTGAACTTGAATGTGCAAGCGGGCGGGGGCTCTTCCACAGTTGCGGGTCGGATGCGTGTCAGAAATTACAGACAAGGTGAATAAAAGATGAAAATAAAAAAACTAAACCTAGAGAAGGCTTTGGTGACTGCCTAGTCAACCGACGTCCTCTTTCAGCGCGGCCTGGGACACGTGTGCCTTTACACTTCAAATGTGATGTGGACAAATGTGTCCCGGGCCGCCTCCAAATGCAGCCTGAACGATCGGATCTGAAGACACATTGGCTGAGGTGGCGTTGGGGCATTCACACCTTACTTAGAGCTGTCCACTTGTGACCGGATCACCCAGAAGACGCATATTAATGCCCGGTGTAAACAGCCTCTGAGATGGGAACATGTCTAACTTGGGCCAAAAACAAAACACCAGGTGTGTAGCAGGACCCCTGGGACAGTTGAGATGACTTGTCAGTAACGGATGATTCTGGTCCGACAGGCATTGTATTCTGCTGTATGATGAAATCAGCCATCTAGTGCGTAGTATTGATTTAGCATGGTAAAGAGAAGAAAAGGGGGCGTCCGGGTAGCGTACCGGTCTATTCCGTTGCCTACCAACACGGAGATCACCGGTTCGAATCCCCGTGTTACCTCCGGCTTGGTCGGGCGTCCCTACAGACACAATTGGCCGTGTCTGCGGGTGGGGAGCCGGATGTGGGTATGTGTCCTGGTTGCTGCACTAGCGCCTCCTCTGGTCAGTCGGGGCACCTGTTGAGAGGGGGTGGGGTGGAATAGCGTGATCCTCCCACGCGCTACGTCCCCCTGGTGAAACTCCTCACTGTCAGGTGAAAAGAAGCGGCTGGCGACTCCACATGTATGGGAGGAGACATGTGGTAGTCTGCAGCCCTCCCCGGATCAGCAGAGGGGGTGGAGCAGCGACTCGGATGGCTAGGAAGAGTGGGGTAGTTGGCCACCCAGACAGCATCCGGATGTGGGCCACTTCAGGCAGTGATGCTGCACTGGTGGCCTTCTTCTGGCCCTGACAAAATGGATGTGAGCCTGAAGTGGCCCACATGTATAATAGCAAATATGGCCCAAATATGGCAAATCACATGTGGGCCTTTTCTGGCAAAGATGCGGCGCTCTGGGCAACATGTGGTCTGGATGTGACCCTGAAGTGACCCCGTGTGGTAAATGGTGAATATGGCCCAAATATCACAAAACAAATATGGACCACCTTTGGCAAATATGTGGCACATGCGGCATTGCTATGGCTTGGTTCTGGCCCAGATCTGGCAAACAGGAGCCGACCGCCCAAGTGCCATCATTCCACCCGGTATGTGGGCCGGATGGAAGTGTCGGGTGTGGGACGGGTCCGGGCCACAGCAGTTTTGCTATCTGGGCAGCTACAATTGGGGAGAAAAAGGGGGGAGGGAAATCCAAAAAAGAAGGAGAAAAAAAACCAAACTTCCAGAATGACTTGGCTCACATTTTGTGAACAAAAAGTACCAGAAGTGCTCCAGAACCTGTGGCGGCATAATGAGGAAAACACGGTTGTGTCTACACACATCTGATGTTGTTTGGCATGCTTGGTTAGATTAAATACAGCGGATGAAGAATTGTGCGTAACCAGGAAGTTGTTGCAGAAAAGCCCTTATAAACGAATCGGCCAGTCAAACAAACGGAAGTTAATTAACGACTTATCGCCGGAAAGTTCTCATGAAGTGAATTGACTCGTTTCCGACACAGATAAAAGGGCTATTCAAAAGCTTTTCCCAAGGGTGGTGGACGAGGTCGTAGCTTTGTCACACCGTCCCATTGGGCGGCCGGCGCGGAGCGCCAGAATCATCGCCTCATCTAACGGTATCTGGTTACCGTGGCGACGATAGGACCCCTCCCCACACCCACACCCTCATCTGAGCGTGAATACCACATGAGGCGCGGTGCTTTTATTTCCGCCAGAGGGGGAGTTTTCCAAAGTGCCGGGCGCCCGAGGACGGGCCTTTGAGGCGAAGGTCGGCCGAGCCCGCGGCGCTTTATTCTGCTGGGAACGCTGAAGTAACGGCGAGTCGGCGACAGGATGGGAAAACTGAACGTCTGTCCCGCTGCTCACGAGGTTCTGCCAGAATAAAGCGGTCCCCGCTGTCGGGATTCGGTTCTTCGGAACCGAGCCCAGAAATGGGAGGCGGTACCTCCACGCTAAGCTCGGGTAGGAGGAGGCTGAAAGAGTGTGTGTGTGTGTGTGTGTGCACACGCATGCCGAATGTCACCAGCGCCGCTTGTGCCGACAAAGCCTTTTGTGTGTTTGCACCAAGTAGCATGTGTGTGTCTGTGTGTGTGCGGTTTGCGAGGTTGTTGTTGTTGTTTTTTTTCACGTTTTGTGTGCACGCGTCCTCCCTGCAGGCTCCGTGACGTCGGTCCACTCCCAGCCGTGTGAGAGCCGTGTTCTGCTCCAGGTGCCCGGCGTCTCCTCGCTGCTCCCTCGCTCTCCTCCATCGCTCACCTTGCCCCGCATTGCTCCTCCCACACCCAGCCCCTCACCGCGGGCCCTGCGCAGACAGGTGAGAGAGGGGGGGGCCCCCCCCCTGCACGCCTGGACACAGTATACACACACACAGACGCACAAACACAGAAACGCCGCCTGGACGGCGGCGTGGCGGTCTGCTCCGTTGCCTGCCAGCACGGGGATCGCCGGTTTGAGTCCCCGTGTTGCCTCCAGCTTGGTCGGGCGGCCCTACAGACACAATTGGCCGTGTCTGCGGGTGGCTATGCATCGTGGTCGCTGCAATAGCACCTCCTCTGGTCGGTCAGGGTGCCTGTTCGGGGGGACTGGGGGGAATAGTGTGAGCCTTCCACGCGCTACGTCCCCCCTGGCGAAACTCCTCACTGTCAGGTGAAAAGAAGCAGCTGGCGACTCCACGTGTATGGGAGGAGGCACGTGGTAGTCTGCAGCCCTCCCCGGATCAGCAGAGGGGGTGGAGCAGCGACCGGGGCGGCTCGGGAAATAGAGTAATTGACCAATTGGGGGGGGGGGGGGGAGGGGGGAAATCGTTCATAGAAAAACAAAACAAAACACAGAAACACACATGCAGACACACAAGCACCAACACACAGTTGCATGCATATATACCCATACCTATGCATGCGAGCACAGTACAAAAAGACGCACAGAGTGAGGCAGCTGTATGCACACAAACACACACACACACACACACACACACACACACACACACACACACACACACACGCAGTTTTTCTGTTTTCTGTCTACACACATTCAACATCTTTTGTCACGATGATGTGCTGCAGAACAGCCCTTACCACCACACCGGGACCAACAGTAGGCGTGGCAGTAGCTCAGGAGGGAGAGCGGGTGGTCTGGTAAATGGAGGGTTGCCGGTTCAGTCCTCAAATCCCCCGAGTGAGACCCCTAACCCCTAACTGCTCCCGACGAGCTGGTGGTTACCTCACGCGAACCATCACGGGATGGTCGTTGGAGGAACGCTGGTTTGAACGGGGAGTCAAAGAGGCCATCTGTGTGAGGAGGGAACAACCATCCCTGGACTGGGGGGGGGGGGGGGGTCTGTCACCATCTTACAATGCTGTGATCGCAACGATTCCCCAACCCTCTGTGAAGCGTACACATGGCCATTGTAACGCTAGTTAATGGTCACGACAATTTGCATATGAAACCGATCGTTAGTTTGGGTCGTTATGCCACTGTGTTGTTTATAAGGGTGGGGGTACCTGCAGCCACTGTTGTTTATAAGGGTGGGGGTACCTGCAGTCAGCTGAGACTGAAGAGGTCCCTTAGAGGAGTGATGAAACGTCTCTCTCCCAGTAGACGTGGTGTGCAGACGAGCTGATTCACCTTTCTGTGATCATGGTCCACGGAGACTCCTGCCTGATCGCATCCGTCAACCTGTCCGTCAGCATTGCAAACGAGGAAGGGCTCAGAGCCGACCCTTGATGTAAACCCACCTCCACCTTGAACCCATCCGTCATCCCTGCCACACACCACCACTGTCACACTTCCCTCATACGTATCCTGCACCACTCCTACATACTTCTCTGCAACGCCCGACTCCCTCATACAATACCACACCTCCTCTCTCGGCACCCTGTCGTATGCTTTCTCTAAATCCACACAGTGTACCTCCTTCTGGCCTCCTCTATACTTCTCCATCAACATCCTCAAAGCAAACATCTCATCTGTGGTGCTCCTTCCTGGCATGCTGCTAGCTGATCATCACCTCTCCTCCTCTTAACCTAGCTTCTATTACTCCTTCCCATATCTTCATGCTGTGGCTGATCCACTTTATACCTCTGTAGTTGTTACAGTTCTGCACATCGCCCTTGTTCTTGAAGATCGGTACCAGTATGCTTCTTCTCCACTCCTCAGGCATCCTCTCACTTTCCAAGATTGTGTTAAACAATCTGGTTAAAAACCCCACTGCCATCTCTCCTAAACACCTCCATGCCTCCACAGGTATGTCATCAGGACCAACTGCCTTTCCACTCTTCATCCTCTTCATAGCTGCCCTCACTTCCTCCTTGCTAATCCGCTGAACTTCCTGATTCACTATCCCCACATCATCCAACCTTCTCTCTCTCTCATTTTCTTCATTCATCAGCCCCTCAAAGTACTCCTTCCACCTTCTCAGCACACTCTCCTCGCTTCTCAGCACATTTCCATCTCTACCCTTCATCACCCTAACCTGCTGCACATCCTTCCCAGCTCGGTCCCTCTGTCTAGCCTATCGGTACAAGTCCTTTTCTAGTGTCCAGCCTCTCATACAACTCACCATACGCCTTTTCCTCTGCCCCTCTCTCTTCGCTTTACGCTGCATCTCCTTGTACTCCTGTCTACTTTCTTCATCTCTCTGACTGTCCCACTTCTTCTTTGCCAACCTCTTCCTCTGTATACTTTGCTGTACTTCCTCATTCCACCACCAAGTCTCCTTGTCTTCCTTCCTCTGTCCTGATGACACACCAAGTACCTTCCTAGCTGTCTCCCTCACTATTTCTGCAGTGGTTTTCCAGCCATCCGGCAACTCTTCACCACCACCCAGTGCCTGTCTTAACTCCTCCTCCCTGAACTCCACACAACAGTCTTCCTTCTTCAACTTCCACCAATTGATCTTCGGCTCTGCCTTCTCTCGCTTCCTCTTCTTGGTCTCCAAAGTCATCCTACAGACCACCATCCGATGCTGCCTAGCTACGTTCTCCCCTGTCACCACCTTGCAGTCTCCAATCCCTTTCATATCCCACCTCCTACATAAGATATAGTCCACCTGTGTGCACTTTCCTCCACTCCTGTACGTCACCCTGTGCTCCTCCCTCTTCTTGAAATATGTATTCACCACAGCTATTTCCATCCTTTTCACAAAATCCACCACCATCTGCCCTTCCACATTTCTCTTCTTGACTCCATACCTCCCCATCATCTCCCCATCACCTCTGTTTCCTTCACCAACATGTCCATTGAAGTCCGCTCCAATCACCACTCTCTCCTCCTTGGGTACCCTCTCCACCATGTCATCCAACTCACTCCAGAATTCTTCTTTCTCGTCCATCTCACACCCAACTTGCAGTGCTGATAACATTCAGTAATACACCTTCACTTTCCAGCTCCATCCTCATCACTCTGTCTGACTCTCTCTTCACCTCCAGCACGCTCTTGACATACTCTTCCTTCAGAATTACCCCTACCCCATTTCTCCTCCCATCCCCACCATGGGAGAAGAGTTTGAACCCACCTCCGATACTCTTGGCCTTACTCCCCTTCCACCTGGTCTCTTGCACACACGGTATATCTACCTTCCTTCTCTCCATCATGTCAGCCAGCTCTCTCCCTTTACCGGTCATAGTGCCAACATTCAAAGTTCTGACTCTCACCTCCACACTCCTACCCTTTCTCCTCCCCTGCTGTCTCTGGACATGCCTTCCCCCCCTCTTCTTCTCCTTCCCCCAACAGTAGCATAGTTTCCACCGGCACCCTGCTGGCCAACAGTACCGGTGGCGGTCGTTGGTAACCCGGGCCTCGACCGATCCGGTCTGGAAATCTGATTTATAATCTACAAATTAGATTTGGCAAAGCTTTTACGCCGGATGCCCTTCCTGATGCAGCCCCCCCCCCCATTTATCCGGGCTTGGGACCGGCACTAAGGATGCACTGGCTCGTGCATCCTCAGTGGCTGGGTTGCGGGGGGGCGGGGCTTGTAGAATTTGAGGTGTTTCGTTAATTCTAAAGAGCTTTAAGTGACTGTTGCAGCTAGAAAACCTCAAGATAAAAATCCAGTGATAAACATAATTAATCAAAAACCACCGTCAGTGCTTTTACGACATAGAATGTAAAAGAAAAGACGAGATAGTAAAAGAGAGGATAAAGTGGATGCAAGGGCAAAGTATAGCCTCATGCACACATGAGCCTATAGAAATGAGTTTTTAAGGGTTGAGTCGTCAGCCCCACAGCATTAAAGATACTCTATGCTGCTTACCGCTTGTGATGAAGTGACTTGCTGATTACTGAAAGACAGGATTTTCACAAGACCTGTTTTGGCGTTGTGTTGTGGACCTCTTTCATACGTTGGACATGATCATAAATGGACACCAGTTTGGACTGGCAAAGTCACCGCCACACTGGGTAGTGTCTCGCTACTGGGATCACACACACACACACACACACACACACACACACACACACACACACACACACACAGAATCAACTGGCGTGAGTCTAAATCCAAAGTTCAACACCAAGCGGCGTCCGGGTGGCGTGGCGGTCTATTCCGTTGCCTACCAACACGGGGATCGCCGGTTCGAATCCCCGTGTTACCTCTGGCTTGGTCGGGCGTCCCTACAGACACAATTGGCTGTGTATGCAGGTGGGAAGCCAGATGTGGGTATGTGTCCTGGTCGCTGCACTAGCGCCTCCTCTGGTTGGTCGGGGTGCCTGTTCCGGGGGGGGGGGGGGTAGCGTGATCCTCCCACGTGCTACGTCCCCCTGGTGAAACTCCTCACTGTCAGGTGAAAAGAAGCGTTCGGCGACTCCACATGTATGGGAGGAGGCATGTGGTAGTCTGCAGCCCTCCCCGGATCAACAGAGGGGGTGGAGCAGCGACCGGGACGGCTCGGTAGAGTGGGGGGTAATTGGCCGGGTACAGTTGGGGAGAAAAAGGGGGGGGGGGTCAACACCAAAACTACTGTATATGGGACATTTGATTGACTTGTATTTACTAAGCCTATTTTGTGACAATATAAACAGATCAGAAGCTCTGTCTAAAGTGATCTGGATTTCAGTGTTATAACAGTGATGATGATGATGATGATGATGATTATAAAACTGATGTATATGTGTGTCCTTGTGTTTCTATGTGTGTGTGTGTGTGTGTGTGTGTGTGTGTGTGTGTGTTGCAGGTGGCGGTTAAACTGGATTCTGTGGAGTCTCAGGGTTACGAGCAACCCCCTCCGTCCCCCCTCCCGCCTCCTCCCTTCTCGCCCTCTCCGCTCGCTCCCTCGCCGTCCCCCCGGCTACCGCCGCGCCCCCCGAGCCTTCGGAGACCCCGGCCCCCCTCCCCCCCGTCCCTGGGAGACCTAGCGGATGAGGAGGTGAGCCACATCACCAGCGCCGCCCAGCGGCTTTGGGCTGAGCAGCAGGAGCTCTCCCCCTACGCCTCCCCGCGGCCTCTAGACTTCTCCTCTTCCCCGGTCCCCCTCCCCCTCCCTCCCCGCCCGCCCGCCTTCCTCCCTCCCTCCACTGCCACCACAGCAGGGGGCCACGGGAGCGCGTTCAGTCTGTTGGAGGCGGGGCTGAAGGACCGCGACTTCAGGGAGGGCTTCGGCGTCGACACGCAAGGCTTCCCCGACAAGCTGCCAGCGCCCCGTCACCATGACGACCATCGGCGCCACTCCATTGAGATCTGCATCCCCGAGGCCGTAGTCACCGGGGGCCGCCAGGGGTTCAGCGAGGAGGAGGCGGCGGCGGCGCTGTCGGAGCGCGGCGGCTGTCGCGGGTTCCCCGTGCGGGTGCAGTCGGTCGGAGGGGGTCACGGGAAGAAGAAGATGAGTCCTCCGTGCATCTCCATCCACCCGCCGCCGGACAGGGAGCAACCCAACGCGGCCCCGCCCCCGGAGCTGGCTGACTGTAGCATGACACTGCGACGCAGGGCGCCACCTAGCGACCCGGCGCTGCACACGCACTCCAACACGCACACGCCCGACCCGGCGGCGGACGTGCCCGCGCGGACGCCGACGCACTCCCCCATGCGAGCGAAGCTGCCGCCCGTTCGCACGCCGCTGTGTGCGCACTCGCCCACCCACGCGAGGGCGTCCGCTCAGCCGCGGGCGCCCGCGCACCCGCACGTGCCGATGAGTCCGAACACGTCCGTGCGGCCGCGCGCGCCCGCCCCCGCGAACCCCTTGACTTTTCCGCAGGCGCACACCCTGCCCCCTGCCGCGAGGCACCCCTCCCTCGCCGGCGACTTCACGCCCCTCCCCCACTGCGCCTTCGATCAGCCGGAGGCCAGGCGCGTGAGCGGCCTGTCGGCGGGCCTGTCGGACGCCGAGCCGGGACCTCGCCCCTCCCCTTTTGACAGCAGGCTGGAAGGCGGGGCGGGGCTCGGCTCAAAGACTCGGAGGACTGCCCAGTGAGAGGCGAGCCGCGGCCTTCGGGAGGTCGAGGAGACGGAGCGCCCCGGACCTGCTTCCGGAGGGGGTGGCGATGAATGTGGTGTGGAGGTGCTGAGGAGGCTGGCGAGAGACCGAGAGGCGGTTTCGGATCCATAACCCGAGGAGCAGGATGAGAGTGAGGAACGTCGGCCGGTCTTTTTCCGGTACCGCCCTGTGTCGGATCGGTCGAGCGGGGTTTCCGGACACCGAGCCGGCTGAGCGGGACCGAGAGATTCGGACCAGCGGCGGCCCGAGACTCGAAAAAAGCCACCAAACTCCGTAGCCAAAGTTATTTCAGACAGTCTAGTGTCCCCCCCCCCGCCCCGAGCTCACCAGCCAATCAGGAAGCAGCGTCTGGCTGATTACCTCTGACCCTGACAGGAAGTGGTTCGTGAACACGTGAGCGTGGCAGTGGCGGGGGATGGTGGGATATGCAACTTCAGGTTTTCTACAGGAGCTCTGCTTGCCCCTCCTCTGCTCCTGGTCATATTGATCAGAGCAGACGTGTGTGTGTCTGTGTGTGTGTGTCTGTGTGTGTGCGTGTGCATGCACGTGTGTGTGTGTGTGTGCGTGCGTGTGCATGCACGTGTGTGTGTGTGCGTGTGTGCTCGGGTGACGGGAGGGGGGGCAGCGCAGAGCTGCAGTGTGTGTTTGTGTGTGTATCTCCATGCAGTGTACATAAAGGAAATATTGTATTTGGTGAGATTAAAATAGTTCTATCCATATGCACATATTTTTATAGAGATCTATAATGTTTTTTGCACACGAGGAATTGGACATTTCAACCTGCTTGTTTTATCGGGGTTTTTCCGTTGTTGTCGTTTCCCCCCCCCCACCACCTCTGTTGTCCTGTTGTGAATGTACGTTTCTTTTTACGAACTGAAACAGCAGAAAAGGGAGGAGCGGTTGTTGGGGGGGTGGGGGTGCAGGGGGTGATGGGGTGGTAAGCGCTCCTCTTCCCGGGCCTGCTGAGGAAGAGGAGTGGGATTTTTATTTTTCTATGAAGAAGAATGGGAGGAGGAGTGTGACGTGTTTTCCGTAGCGTTTGTGTCGTAATTATATATATATAATTGTATATATATATAATTATATATATATATATATGCTGTCTCTACAAATGGTCTGAAGGAGGGCGCTCAGTGATGTGAGGTGGCAGGATGGGTCGGGGGGGTAAATCTAGTGTAATTTAGCAGCAGGTGTACCTTCGTGGGTTCAGGGTCAGGTAAAATACGTAAGGTGGAGCTCCTTGGGCGGAACGCTCCTCCTGTCTCCCCCCCGGTTCAGATGTGACTCTGGCCATGACTGTAAATGCGTGAGGAGGAGCTGAAGAGGCCGGTTTCATGGTTAGAACAAGAGTAAAGAGGTAGAAAATCCAAACTTTGGATCCCGTTGCCTACCAACACGGGGATCGTTGGTTTGAATCCCCGTGTTGCCTCCGGCTGGGTCCGGCGTCCCTGCAGACACAGTTGGCCGTGTATGCGGTTGGGAAGCCGGATGTGTCCTGGTCGCTGCAGTAGCGCCTCCTCTGGTCGGTCGGGGCAGTTGTTCGGGGGAACTGGGGGGGAATAGCGTGATCCTCCCACTCGCTACGTCCCCCTGGTGAAACTCCTCACTGTCAGGTGAAAAGAAGCGGCTGGCGACTCCACGTGTATCGGAGGAGGCATGCAGCCCTCCCCGGATCGAAAGAGGGGGTGGAGCAGAGACCGGGACGGCTCGGAAGAGTGGGGTAATTGGCCAAGTACAGTTGGGGAGAAAAGGGGGTGGGGGGTTCAACCCCGTCACTGAGCTGCCCTCTTGAGAGCTGGTTTGGACGAGCTCTGAGACCAGTTAAGTGTTTCTGTACATCTAAAGACAACCAAACCAAGTAACTAAATAATTATGTGTAGCCAGAGTGCAATAATAGTTATATACCATATGTGGAGATATAAGGAAGATCCACACTACATAAAAGGACAACCACGTCGTCGTGTTCGTACATACTGTAGAGCTACCATATATGATATAACACCGTTTTTTGATACCATGATTTAGAGTTTTCTATCCGTAGAGTTCACGCTATTACTCCGTAGGTACTTACCCTGCACGCGGGGGTTGTGGTGGCATTTAGGTGACCGGTAGCAGTTTTGGGTAAGCTAGATGTTTTCTGCAGCTCTGGCCCACAGACGGATTTACTGTACGCTGGCAAGTGACACGCGGCCGACTTGATAAGCCATCCTCGACTCCTCCGCCTCTTCATACAGCTCCTTCGCCCACTTGTGTTTCTAACCTGCATACCAAATATTTGATCCGTGCCGCTGGGTTTCTTACGCCTATCCCCACTACACTGTTATAATGTGACCTTACCCTTGAGCCTGGAGTTGGAAAGGCTGTCCATTGTTTTCCCCTCTGATATCTGTTTGTATTCCCGGTCCACTTCGTGGGCCTTCCTCGGCACATCCGTTCTGGCGTGCTGCCGTCTGCATCTTCGTTCTACGTGTTTTATTGCAGGGGTCTGGTGTGGCACAGGTATGCCCAATGCCCTGGCTAGTAGGAGGCATCCAGACATGTCGGGTTCGGTTTTAGTCTCACTTCAAAGCGACATTGTGTAATTCTGTGGACGTTGTGTGAAAGCAGTGGCTTGTCTGTGGTAGACGTTGCAGCATAATACATGTTGTCCGTTGCTGAGGAAAAGACCCCGTCAAAAACCTCGCGTTCATTTTTAACAGCAGAATCAGAATTGCGTTAATTGGCCGTGTAGGTTTGCACATGCATGGGATTTGACTCCAGTTTCGTGGCCCCCTTAGTGTACTCAACATAGAATAACAACACTACAACACGACAATCTTCAGATATACACACAAGGATTGACTATATACAGGTGACATAAGATGTGATAAGGTGCAGTGGTGCAGAGAATATATCAACCATCTATCCATTTTCCAAGCCGCTTGTCCTACTAAGGGTGGCGAGATGCTGGAGCCTACCCCAGCAGACGTTGAGCGGAAGGCGGGGAAACACCCTGGACAGGCCGCCAGTCCATCACAGAGCCAACACATTCTAGGGACAGTTTAGTACGGCCCATTCACCTGACCTACATGTCTTTGGACTGTGGGAGGAAACCGGAGCACCCGGGTGAAACCCTACGCAGACACGGGGAGAACATGCAAATTCCGCACAGAAGTTGACCTGGGATGACCCCCAAGGTTGGACAACCCCGGGGTTTGAACCCAGGACCTTCTTGCTGTGAGTCAACAGTGCTAACCATCGGGCCACTGTGCCGCCCTGAGAATATATCAGAGAAGCTGAAATAGATGTTAGCAGGTTACTTACTTACATGCCTGAGGTAGATGGACATGACAGTGTACCAGTATACGTACAATGTACAGTACAGTATATACAGCGTGGTTGGATTTATTGACAGTGTTAAGTGTTCATTTGAATGACAGCCCGCGGAAAGAAACTGTTTTTATATCTGGTTGTTTTGGAGTACAGAGCTCTGTAGTGCCTACCAGAGGGGAGGAGTTGCAACAGGTTGTGACCAGGGTGTGATGGGTCTGCAGTGATGTTGCCTGCCCATTTCCTGATTCTCGAGGTGTATAAGTCCTGAATGAGGGTCGTAACGTGTCGTAGTGAGTGTCGCTCCCTGTGTGCGAATAAAGAATCATGCCTCGTTTTGCTGATATTGCGACGACACTGCCCGTGCTTGTCACGCCAGACCGTCTGAGGCTATAGCGGCAGAATCAAGTGGTGCACTGAAGCGCCAGAGGTCTCAGTATGTTGTGTACACACTCCAGTTCTTAATGAAGTCATCAAACAAAATTACTCAATGTCGCTTTAAGGTGCAGCAGGTCAGAAAACAAGCGTTAATTCCCTCACACACAAACTTTGTCATTCTGCTGGGAAACCACAGGGTGCAGACAGAGTGCCATACCCATTTAGCTTAACGTGGGTACAGCACGCTTCCTGTGCACGGAAACGTCACACATCTGAATCAACAATACCGCACGATCGGGTCAAGTTTACCGGGCCTTCGACTGTATAGCCCCGAATCACAGTTGTAGTCTTTAGAGGCCTCTAAATTCACATGGAGAGAAACAAGAAGATATATCACACAATAGTAGATGCCACCGGCTGTGAATGTGGAAAAAAAACTGCAGAGCGAAAGGCAGGAAAGATAAAGAAATGGGAGCGCACACGATAGACGTATGAAAGGTGCAGAGCCAGTAGTGCTCGGTGGTAGATTTTACACGATATTTTCATGTACCGCGATATCTACTTACATTTGCAAAAATACCATACGTAAGAACGCAGCTGAGGTTCAGCACACTGAACTGTTTGGAAATGGAAAGTAGAATAACAAACCTATACCGGTCTTCAAATAATACTCCCTGAAATATTTCAGGCAACTCTTGTGAGAAGTTGTGGGTGAGAAAATTCTCATAGACAGCAAAAATTATATCTCACGATGCAGCAATATCCAGATTTCCTGCCAATACAAAATGATGAAAAACCATATTGAATTGTTGCCCGGCCCTTTGTGCAAGATTTAGAAACAAAACCTGCAACACTTGTTGATGATGAAGCAATGCAAAAAAAGAAAAGTGGAGGCAAGGACAGCAGGGTAGCTACCGTTGGTTTTTACTACAGAGAGACAAAAAAAAGAAAGAGCACATTGTTCTACGAATATCTAAATAAGTTTCCCTTTACAGTCTCATTGTCCTCCAAGTCCACTTTACCTTTCCCCAGCAGTATGCATGTACAGTAGAGAAGAAGAAAAATAAGACAAAAAAAGTTATATGAGAAATAATCTTTATCGTGTTTGTTATTTATTACTTGAGAGACGTTGCCTGTTTCTCCTCGTCTGTCCTTTTTGGGATCTTCTCGAGGTGTTTTCAAGAGATTACTATTGTTCACTTGGAGGAACAGCCTGGTTTTGCCACGGTTGACGCTAGATCCAACGGGGTGTAGGCCCGGAAGTAGCCGTGATTGGTTGTGGGTTAGGGTTGGGGTTAGGGTTTAAACTCTTTTTGAATTTCCATGTTAGCAAGCGTTAACGTTAGCTATCGTTACAGTACGGTCTGGCAGTGTTAAGGTCAGCTGTAAGCTAGCTAGCTAAATGTTTCAGTGCGCATCGTTTGTTTCAAGTCAGTGCGCTTCGAGGTTCCGCGCTGTCTATTGGCCGACGCAACAGCCAATCACGGCTACTTCCGTGCCTACGCCCCGTTGGATCTAACATCAACCTTTTGCCACAGGTCAACGTGTGTTTGACCTTTGACCTTTGGTCCTTTAAAGGGCAGTGCCTCCAGACCGGTTGACGTCTTTAGAGCCACATTCGGCCCTGCTGAGTTGGGGGGGGGGGGGGAGAAAAAATTAGTTTGAAAACCGGATGAATAGTTGTTCCTCTGGAGAAGCGAGACGAACTGAAAAAGCGAATGATGTGTTGATGAATGAAAGAAGTCTGACGAAGGAATATTCGATGATGAACTTTGAAATTCTTTCCGTGTTGCTTGTTTCTGAGTGTGGCACACATCAGCCATCCCCCTTTCCGTTCCCAGACAGCATCCGGATGTGGGCCACTTCAGGCAATGATGCGGCACTGATGGCCTTCTTCTGACCCTGACAAAATTGATGTGAGCCTGAAGTGGCCCACATGTATAATAGCAAATATGGCCCAAATATGCCAAATCAATTGTGGGCCTTTTTTGCCAAAGATGCGGTGCTCTGGGCAACATGTAATCTGGGTGTGACCCTGAAGTGGCCCGTGTGGTAAATGGTGAATACGGCCCAAATATCACAAAACAAATATGGGCCACCTCTGGCAAATATGTGGCACATGTGGCATTGCTATGGCTTGGTTCTGGCCCAGATCTGGCAAACAGGAGCGGACCGCCCAAGTGCCATCATTCCACGTGGTATGTGGGCCGGATGAAGTGTCGGGTGTGGGACGGGTCCGTGCCACAGCAATTTTGCCATCTGGGTTTCCTCTGGTTTCTGTAGCCACTATCGGTAGTTTGTGTTCAACTACATCATGTGTTTCTGTCGTCGTCCTCTTTCTGCACAGGAAGTTTGCTCCGGGGGTTCTCTGTCGTAGCATTCGTTTCGATGTCTATCCCATAGTGAGACGTCTCACTCGTGCTACTCAGAGAACCGAGGTTATGGAAGTAACCTAAAGTTTTTTAGACTTATCTGAATATCTCCTCTGTCTCATTCTTGTTTGACTCCGGTGCAGACGGTTATGATCCACGATGCACCGCCATATTTAATCACAGTTTTGGTAGATTGAAAGCATAGTAGTACCTAAGATTCATCGATGTTTGGATCACAGTATTTAAATCCTCCTATTTTTTCGAGGAAACAATTTTGACTACTGCATGTTCTGATGAAGAAGAAGAAGAAGAAGAAGAAAAAAAGAAAAATTTTAGGGAAGTTGTCATCTGGACGTTTTGGAGATTTTTTTTTCTTTTTGATATTTTGCATTTTCAGGCGTTTCCATTTGTAGATTGACTACCTTTAATTGCACTGGGCTCAGATTGATTGCTATCTGATGTAATACTGATTTAATGAAACGTATTCTTTGTTGTCCAATGCAATACTGGGTGGTGTTTTACTGTGCGAGGACAGAGCTCCTTCAGTTTTATAGCAGGATTAAGAGAAAAAAAATTGAATAAAAACGGAGGAAAAAAAATAACTCAGCTGGTTCTATTTTTAAGGAGAGCCAATCTTATCTAACATTTAGGTCAGCCTTTTTTCTCACGCTGACTTTTCCTCCCCATGCTCAAAAAAACAAAAAAAAGTGATGGGACACTTTGGTGAACCTTGATTTACAATATATGATAAAATGTATTGTAGGATATATTGGTATGCCGTCATCCCTTTGGGTGTGTAAAGAGATGATGGTGGTTTTTGATGAGTGATGCTGAATCTGGTGGGCTGGACACCGACCTGTGTGTATGGCCTCATGTGCGGACCGACGCTGTTACTACGAAAACAGACTCCAGCAAGTTCTGGCTTTAGTGAAACACTTCAGAAATCAGATTTTTTTTTGTTTTTGTTTTTTTTAACAGATTGTTGATTTGCCAACACAACTCCCTCCTCGAGCCTTATTAAGAGGGGAGGATGTGGGTTTTGTCTGATGGAGGAGAGCCAAACGTCTGCAATAATTTCGTCCACACACACACACACACACACACACACACACACACACACACACAATGGGACTCTCTACATTGTACCGTTTACTGATTATTGTGTGATGATCAACCATTGTCCTGGAGGATGTTTCCCTGTCAATACAAAAATTAAACTTTTTTTTTTATTCCGCACACTCGGTGTCTGATGTGTCACTTCCTTTTTTCTTTCCTTTTTAAAGCTTGTCAGTTCAGGCAATCTGTGTGTGACTGTGTGTAAAATAAATCAAATCAGACGAAACATACAGAACCTGATTATTGTGCAGCCCAAAAGTAGAATTGAGTATTTAAACATTAGTAACACACACGAGGCCCAATAGGCATAAACCTGGAGGGCATGTTGGGATTGTTTCATGGAAACAGATGCAGGATGGTGAGGCTGAACAATGGGATGTCATATAAACACACAGGATGATGATGATCATGACGATGAAGATAAGTTGTATTATACAGTGAAGAAAATGGGGGACGTGCATTTCCATTGACCCACGACAGGAGGATTCAAACTCCCATCTAGGTTGGTGAAGAGTGATGGGTGAAGATGCTGATGATGAAACACACCAGAGCTCTCGCACCTTAACGCTGAAATCCGTGAATCTTCTCCATTTGTAAAGTTAATTGGACCTCTTCGAGCCGCGGAGTCAGCTTCCATAACACTGCCAGTCATCTTTAGCATGGCAGGAGACTCTCCGGTCTCTGCTGCAGAGTTTTGACCCGGTAGGACGAGCACTGGTGCAGCATTAAACACGTTCCTACTGAAACAGGGGAGAAGACTGAGACGTGATGGGGATGTCGCCATGACAACCAATATGACTGTACAACAGTGTTCCCATACAGTCATATGCAGCTTGTAATACGGTAGACCAGGGGTCGGTAACCCATGACACCCGTTCTCGCGGGGGCCCGCGAGGCCATTAACACGGGCACGCAGAGCAATTAAAAATTTTTTTTTAATTAATGTACTTTTTTTCATAAAAAACACGTTAATACAAAATAGAGCCTAATGGTGAACCGAACAAACATCCATTATCTCGATTTAATATAATACTGAAATAATTAGTCTCAAAACGTACCATTGTTTTGGCATGTTTTGAGAGACTAATTAATTATTTAAATAAAGTTTTTTTACAAACTTTACTGGTGTATATACGTGACAATACAACACAAATGTGAATCATGCCATCAGATATAAAACGTCACTACGCTGGAAAGTGTGTAAACAGATAACAGACACACAATACCTGAATAAGATATGTTAGACTAGAAGAAGAAAAGGGGGCGGTGAGAAAAACATAAATAATAAGGTTCAGGGGTTATTATGTCAAACGATTGTGGTAATATTTCAGGACTAGATCATGACGCCATTGTTTTTGACAGCAAGGGGGGCGCACACAAGTGACGTAGTCTATCATGCCCCTCCCCCCCATCTGCCCTCGAGCGCAGCGTCACGGCGGTAGTGACGACGTAGCATAGCATAGCTAGCTCTCTGTCTTGTACACGCTAAGAGCAACTGACGATGGCAGCCGTCAGTTGGTCGTAATATTCACCTCCTGCGGCCGTCTTGGATAAACGACTTCGGAGCCGTGTGCACGTTGTGCTGCGGAAATGCGTCGAACTTCAGAAACGTCAGAGACGAGCCTGATAAAGCCGAACCACCCCAACCCAGAGGGCAGCGGCCCGGTACCGTAAGCAGAGCAGCGTGTTTAACACCCGGTGTGCCGCCCATAACCAAGCCACAGAGGGCAGCTATATAAACCAAGCCACAGAGGGCAGCTATATAAACCAAGCTACAGCGGACAGCTGTATAAACCAAGCTACAGAGGACAGCTATATAAACCAAGCTACAGAGAGCAGCTATATAAACCAAGCTACAGAGGACAGCTATATAAACCAAGCCACAGAGGACAGCTATATAAACCAAGCTACAGAGGGCAGCTATATAAACCAAGCTACAGAGGACAGCTATATAAACCAAGCTACAGAGGACAGCTATATAAACCAAGCTACAGAGGGCAGCTATATAAACCAAGCTACAGAGCACAGCTATATAAACCAAGCTACAGAGAGCAGCTATATAAACCAAGCTACAGAGAGCAGCTATATAAACCAAGCTACAGAGAGCAGCTATATAAACCAAGCTACAGAGCACAGCTATATAAACCAAGCTACAGAGGGCAGCTATATAAACCAAGCCACAGAGGACAGCTATATAAACCAAGCTACAGAGGACAGCTGTATAAACCAAGCCACAGAGGACAGCTGTATAAACCAAGCTACAGAGAGCAGCTATATAAACCAAGCTACAGAGGACAGCTATATAAACCAAGCCACAGAGGACAGCTATATAAACCAAGCTACAGAGAGCAGCTATATAAACCAAGCCACAGAGGGCAGCTATATAAACCAAGCTACAGAGGGCAGCTATATAAACCAAGCCACAGAGGACAGCTATATAAACCAAGCTACAGAGGGCAGCTATATAAACCAAGCTACAGAGGGCAGCTATATAAACCAAGCCACAGAGGACAGCTATATAAACCAAGCTACAGAGAGCAGCTATATAAACCAAGCCACAGAGGACAGCTATATAAACCAAGCCACAGAGGGCAGCTATATAAACCAAGCTACAGAGGGCAGCTATATAAACCAAGCTACAGAGGACAGCTATATAAACCAAGCTACAGAGGGCAGCTATATAAACCAAGCCACAGAGGACAGCTATATAAACCAAGCTACAGAGCACAGCTATATAAACCAAGCTACAGAGGGCAGCTATATAAACCAAGCCACAGAGGACAGCTATATAAACCAAGCTACAGAGGGCAGCTATATAAACCAAGCCACAGAGGACAGCTATATAAACCAAGCTACAGAGGACAGCTATATAAACCAAGCTACAGAGGGCAGCTATATAAACCAAGCTACAGAGAGCAGCTATATAAACCAAGCTACAGAGAGCAGCTATATAAACCAAGCTACAGAGGACAGCTATATAAACCAAGCTACAGAGGGCAGCTATATAAACCAAGCTACAGAGGAGAGCTGTATAAACCAAGCTACAGAGGACAGCTATATAAACCAAGCCACAGAGGACAGCTATATAAACCAAGCTACAGAGGGCAGCTATATAAACCAAGCCACAGAGAGCAGCTATATAAACCAAGCCACAGAGGGCAGCTGTATAAACCAAGCTACAGAGGGCAGCTATATAAACCAAGCCACAGAGGACAGCTATATAAACCAAGCTACAGAGGGCAGCTATATAAACCAAGCTACAGAGGACAGCTATATAAACCAAGCCACAGAGGAGAGCTGTATAAACCAAGCCACAGAGAGCAGCTATATAAACCAAGCCACAGAGGGCAGCTGTATAAACCAAGCCACAGAGGGCAGCTGTATAAACCAAGCCACAGAGGGCAGCTGTATAAACCAAGCCACAGCTTGAAGCAACAGCTTCCTAGCTGCCCTCTGTGGCAGCTATGAAGTCCCACAGTGCATTGCATAGCACGGGGAGCCATTGTCCGATGGAGAGTACCGATATAAAGGAGGCTTTCCTCAGCAGTTCGCAGGTCATATTTGACGGGTTACCAAACGAAGAGACGGTCATCAACAGGACCGAAGAAATGCCCGTTTCAGTGGGAACCGGAGAGACGCGTTATAGACACGGCTGAAAAGGTAAGACGGCGACCAGCAAACTCTTGCACTGAGAGATGCGTCCGTATCCAGCAGCTCCTGAGGGGGATGTACACGACGCGGTCCGTCTAGGGTCGCAGAGTGTGTGTCTCTGTGTGTGTAAAGTGCAGATCTTATAGCATGAGGACTCTAGACGGTGAGACAGTAGCAGTAAGTAATAAAGAAATAGATAAAAGCTCATTAGGAAAACCAACTGGCACTCGGATCGGGGTTGTGATTTTATTTAAACTTTGTCAAGTGGCGCCGGACACCCAGAAGGTTGCCGACCCCTGCAGTAGCCTGTCTGTGTCAAGCCTGTGAATGTTCTCATTCGTCCAGGTCATGGTGATCCAAAGGAGTTGAGTCAAGTGCAACTGGACTTGGTGTATATCCGTGAGGACGTTTCGCCTCTCATCCAAGAGGTTTCCTCAGTTCGTGCCTTTCTTCGCCTCTAGGATGAGAGGCGAAACGTCCTCACGGATACATATTGTAGCGAATTCGGGGGACAACGCAACCACGGGAACTGCCGCGGCCGGGACGCGAACCCGCATCGCCCGCAC
This sequence comes from Lampris incognitus, assembly GCF_029633865.1. Classification (NCBI taxonomy): domain Eukaryota; kingdom Metazoa; phylum Chordata; class Actinopteri; order Lampriformes; family Lampridae; genus Lampris; species Lampris incognitus. The sequence continues at coordinate 7,109,607 of NC_079220.1, forward strand.
CGCAGGCGGCATCGCTAACCGCTCGACTAAAGGGTCAGACCCGTCAACCAGCGGCCAGCGTGTCTTCTTTATCCATGCACGTTACAATACCAAGTCCAGTTGCACTTGACTCAACTCCCTTTGGATATCGAACTCTTGTTTCCCCGTCGAGATCTGGTTCCGCCTGGCTGATCGATACAACACCAGGACGCTTTGTTAACCTCGGCCTAACCTCAACCTAAGCTTAACTGATGGCTAACCTGTTTCTATACGAATACTTTGGACTGGCTGGGGGCAAACAGATCTCGACAGGGAAACCTAGTTCGACACAACACTGGAGCTCACTCCATCGAGTGAACGCTCGTCCGGGGTTAACTCTGGTTTTTCCTCCGTTTCTATCACTCTCCGCCTTCGCCATAAACGGGGTTCCTTTTCTCCTGGCAGGTGGAATTTTCACTGTCGTTCCACCGTCTGCCATGTCTGCTACCGAAAGCTACTGGACAAGACAAAAAGCACCATCCTCTTCCTGTTTTGGCTGCGCAGCGGTTGACGCACTTCCTTCGTGCCGTAAACTGAGCCTTCATTTTCCCGCGTAATCGCTCCCCGGTGGGAGACAGAACCAATCTAAACGCGACGGTGTCGTTATTCTGTAGCCATTACTCTGTGCAATCAACATGCGCTTCATTATGACAAGTTAGAGCAAAAAAAAGTTGCCTACTGCTGCTTTAAGAACTTGACCTATGATTAACTTTCTGTACAAGTTGTTAATTTTTGGGTTTAGGAATGACCATTGCGGCTGTTGCTGGCATCAAAATCTTCTTTTGGTGTCTGAGTTTTAAACCCACGTACAACGTGAATGAGTTACCATACTTATGTAAACGACTAATAAGACATGTTAGCCCCTAGCTAACGGGTCTGGCCCTTTAGCCGAGCGGTTAGTGATGTCGCCTTGTGGTGCAGTACACCCCGTGTCGAATCCCGCACCGGGCAAGAAAATAACCGCTTACATTGGTGGCAGCGGTGGGATCCGGAAGTGTGCAGATCCTCAGAAGTCTCTTCGGAGCGCGGGAAGAACAAGCGCGAGGGCGCGCTTCCGGGGAGGGTGACGACTGTAAACTACTGATAAGACACGTTAGCCGCTAGCTAACGGGTCTGACCCTTTAGCCGAGCGGTCAGTGATGACGCCTTGTGGTGCAGTACATCCCGTATCGAATCCCGCACCGGGCAAGAAAATAACCGGTTACACTTACAGTAACTCGAGGGTACAATGTGCTTCGGTTAAAATGTTTCCCAAAATGTCTCTGATAAACGCTGTTAAAGAGAAAGTGCTGCTTCGTGTACCGGGGGGTATGAGAGGATGTTTTCCCCATTGTTTGGTTCAGGAGAAACATCCGGTGATGAATTTTAGATGAGAGCTCTGTGCACAGGGAGTAATTCAACGGCACGTTGGGTCAAATGGCGGAATTCGCCCGGAAAAAGGTTCAACAGTCTCTCGCTTTCTTGCTCTCTGAATTTCATACCTGCAGAACTCACACGTTTTTAACCAAACGTCTTGGGGGGGGGGGGACCCCTGGACCCCCACCAGATTTCTGACCCGTGTAAAACAC
>NC_079220.1:7116192-7153692 GCF_029633865.1 Lampris incognitus
GAAGAAATAGGGTAAAATGACATGATGTTACGCACTCCTGTACAGTAGGTGGCGGTAAAGTGGTTTGCGATCTGCCAGTAAACAGAGAGAAGAAGAAGCAGCATTACATGCGGGTAACGCCTCACATTACAGCATAATTTGGGAAGATAATCGCCTCCCAGCAGCCTCAAATCGGGGACGCAGGGTTTTCAGGAGGGCCGAACTGGACCTGGTCGTCTTCTACTGTGGGCCAGGCAGAGGAGGATCTTCAGGATTGTAAATTTAAAGCCTGGTTGTCAGAGACTTCATCCCATAACTGGAAAAAGAAAAGTTAAAGAGTAAGAGTAACCTAACACGAGAGCATTTTAGGGAGTTTGCAGGTATGTAAAAACATGGCAGGCTGGTCCTGGTCCTAAGATGTTAAGCATAGCAGGGGAAACCCAACTGCATCTAATAACACGACTAATGGATCTGTGTGATGTAGGTGTGACAAAGAATCAGCATTAGCCATGATTGTGTAACCGGCTATTTTTTTGCCCGGTGCGGGATTCGATACGGGGTGTACTGCACCACAAGAAGGGTCAGACCCGTTAGCTAGGGGGCTAACGTGTCTTATTAGTAGTTTACAGTCGTCACCCTCCCCGGAAGCGCGCCCTCGCGCTTTGTTCTTCCCGCGCTCCGAAGAGACTTCTGAGGATCTGCCCACTTCCGGATCCCACCGCTGCCACCAATGTAACCGGTTATTTTCGTGCCCGGTGCGGGATTCGACACGGGGTGTACTGCACCACAAGGCGACGTCACTAACCGCTCGGCTAAAGGGTCAGACCCGTTAGCTAGGGGGCTAACGTGTCTTATTAGTAGTTTACACTACTATGGGTCACTCAACATGGGCACAGGAAAGTCCACCGGCTGCATCACTGCACGTTTCATGCAACCCAAGAAGCCATTCGCTGACGCAGAGTCGATGAAAACGTGGGCAGTGGATATGGTTGGCAGCGCTGGCGTAAATATAGGTGGTGCAGTGGCCCGTCGCTAGGGGGGGCCCGTCAGTATTTCTGCATGCATTGTCCTAGTCCAATGTTACGTGTCTGTTTTGAGCATGTGATGACAGCTTGTTTAGCTCGCGCAATATCATTGACCTATCTAGCCTACCCAAGTAACATTAGCAGAATAAAATCAAGCCAGCAAGCGTGAGTCACACACATAAAAGTGGATGTAGAAAGAGGAAGGAGAGCAAGGACAAAAGGAAAGCTGCAATGCGTGCCAAACCATGCAACCTAGCAGGTTTTGACTGTGACGTGTGCTCCCCTGTTACTGTGGAATGACAAGGCTATTGGCTATATTACAGCCTAGTGGCCTTGTTGACTTGTTTCATCGCCTTGTCGACTGATGTGATTTAGAGACCGTCTCTTTAGGTTTCCCAACTCTGTCTGCGGTGCGTCCGCTCCCTGTGGTTCTGAAGTGTAGCCAGTCTTTGACGTACTGACCTTTACCATAACTCATCTGTGTCAACCTTGTCTGTAACTTTGATATTTCTATTTTATTTGTTATATTTTATGCTGTGCAGCACTTTGTGATTGTATATCTGTGAAAGGTGCTATGCAAAGAAATTACTAAAATTACTCACTGAACCCACCAATGGTGGTGGTGGTGGTGTGTGTGTGTGTGAGCGCGTGAGAGAGAGACTGGCGGGGGGGGGGGGTCTACGAGGGTTGCTTGCACCAGGGCCCATAATAAATATGTTACGCCAGTGGTTGGCAGAGTTTTAATTCATGATGAGAAAAACAATAAAACGGTTGTGGCGCTATTGAAGCCGGTGTCGTGGTGGGCAACAAGAAGAGTAAAACTTTTAGTGGAGTGTTTTTCCAATCTACTCACAGATTTGAAGAAAGCAGAAGCAGTGTCATGAGCCAAAGACTCGTCCTGTGACCGAATCGATACGGAACAGCTATCTGTGTTCGCAAGGTGTGTGTTGATGGGAAGACCTTTTGGGGAAGAGCTGCTTTGTTTGCTTCCTCTGTCTGGGCGCACAACCGGGGAAATCATCTTCACTGAATTAGCACAGTTCTTTGAGATGAGTGGCCTGGATGTGAGCACAATTGTGTCTGTTGTCACCGAGGGGACTCTGTCAATGGTGGGGCAACACAAGGGCTTATTAAGCAGGCCTGCCGCTGCTAACCCAGCACTCTTGGCATTTCATTGCATTACTCACAGATCAGTGTTATGCGCTAAACTGTACGGGGGAATGAAAGAGGCGATGGATGCTGTGACGAAACCGGTAGATTTTGTTCGTGAGGGTTTTAGTCTGTTCAGAGCATTGCTGGAGGAGATGTCAGCAGAACACAAGCATCTTGCATAATAACACGAGACTATTTAAGTAACAGGCAGCAATTTGTAATGATAGGTGAACATAACTCGTCACGCATGGATATAACTTATGGTGTACCCCAGAGGTCGGTTTTAGGCCCACAACTGTTCATTCTGCACTTAATTAATGATATATGCAAGATATCGAAAGTATTTAAATTTATTCTATTTGCTGATGGCATGGATACATTTTGTTCTGTTGAACATTTACAGCAGCTTTTGCAGGTGACCACGATAGAAATGGAAAAATTAAAGCGGTGGTTTGACAAAAACAAATTATTCTTAAAATCTGGACGAAACGACGTTTATGTTGTTTGGAAATTATGAAGTAAACACCAAAGTAAAAGCACTGATTGACTATGTCCAACTAGAAAGAGTATATGAAAATAAATGTCTAGGTGTGGTACTGGACCACAAAATCTGCTGGAAACCTCACATAGCATATGTGCGAGCAAAGCTGGCAAGGAGCATTGCGGTCATGAGAAAAGCGAGACACATTCTGCATCATTAATCATTGTACTGCACTCTGCGTTGTTCATTTATTTTACCATAGCTGATCTGCTGCGTGGAGGTATGGGGTGACATCTACAAAACCAACCTACAACCATTATGCATACTACAAAAAAGAGCCATAAGGATAGTTAATAATGTAGGATGTTGTGAACAACAACACCAACAAGCTATTTTTAAGGTCAAGTGGCTTGAAGTTCAGGGATTTAGTAGAATTTAACACAGCACAAATAGTGTTCAAAGCAAGAAACAATCTACTGCCGAGTAAAGTACAAAAATATTCTCAGGTAGAGAAGGGGAATAACTTGAGAGGGAAATTCCACTCCAAGATATTGTGTTTTCGTACAACTTTGAGGAGCATGGGCAGTTGAATGTGTGGGGTAAAACTGTGGAACAGTCTGAGCGTGGAACTCAAACTAAGTACAAACATTTATCTCTAAATATTTCTTGTTACATTTCCTCTTTCTTTTATTTTTATTCCCCCTCTTTTTCTCCCCAATTGTACCTGGCCAATCACCCCACTCTTCCAAGCCGTCCCGGTCGCTGCTCCACCCCCTCTGCCGATCCGGGGAGGGCTGCAGACTCCCACTGCCTCCTCCCATACATGTGGAGTCACCAGCTGCTACTTTTCACCTGACAGTGAGGAGTTTCACCAGGGGGACGTAGCGCGTGGAGGGATCACGCTATTCCCCCCAGTTCCCCCTCCCCCCCAAACAGGTGCCCTGACCAACCAGAGGAGGCGCTAGTGCAGCGACCAGGACGCACACCCACATCCGGCTTCCCACCCACAGACACGGCCAGTTGTGTTTGTAGGACGCCCAACCAAGCTGGAGGTAACACAGGGATTCGAACCGGTGATCCCTGTGTTGGTAGGCAACAGAATAGACCGCTATGCTACCTGGATGGCCTGTCATTTGTCTTTCTACGACACCGGGTGGATATTTGGGTTGTATGTTGCATTGAGAGCTGTTTATTCTTGGTACAGGACATAAGGATGCTTTTCTTTTTTCTCTTTCTTTCCTGTTTTTGATGTGTTCTCGTTTTTTCTCTTATTGTTCACAGTAGTTGAGTTTGTATTGTGCAGTATAACGTGCATTGACCCTGTGACAGGCCGGTGGACAGGCCCTGTGATGGTCTGGCAGCCTGTCCAGGGTGTCTCCCCGCCTGCTGCCCAGTGACTGCTGGGATAGGCTCCAGCATCCCCGCCACCCTGAGAGCAGGATAAGCGGTTTGGATAATGGATGGATGGATGGATGGATGGATGGAACTTGCATTGAATTTAAACTATACAGTACAGTGGGAATTGAGTTTGAAATGTATGGTAGCTTAATTAACTTAAGAGTAGGTAAGAAGGGGTAGGAAAAAAATAAGTGTATACTTCCTCCTGCTCCTTTTCCAACATGTAGCACATAATCTGATGCATACAGAGATTTGTTCAGTGAGTTTGATGTGTGGATTTGTTGATCAATTCAGATTATTGGCAATGGATTATGTGTATGTTATGTCCTGCTTATTTACATGTTCGAAAGAAATCATCATTCATTCATTCATTCATTCATAATGATGTTCGCCGGGTGAGCAAAGGCCGTGTGTTGGAGATGGTGTGCGACCTGCGTGATGAGCTTGTCATTTTTATCTGGTCTGTGGAGCCAAAAAGCCCAAGAGTACGAGGTTTCTAAATGACCGTAAGGTGATGGCGTGTTATTTATTTGTGTGACATCATGTCTCATCTCCTCACCTCACCTCGCCTCACCTCACCTCACCTATCCCATCCCATAACCTCTTGAGAGGTCGTTGGGGCGCCGCTGTTGAATCCGCACCCAGTCGTCACCATCTCTGTCTGTCCTCAACTGCCCTCTGTAAGCTGGCAAAGTCGAGGCCTGTCCACTCTCTGATGTAACATAGCCATCTCTTCTTCTGTCTTCCTCGTCTTCGCCCGCCCCTCACTGTGCCTTGCAGGATGGTCTTGGCAGGGCCAGGACTTCTCGAGATGTGACCGTACCATTTCAGTTTTCTCTTCTTGATGATGTCTCATCTAAATCACCTTAATCTGCAATTACAAGGCAGGAACCCCACTGTTGCAGACACATATGAGGTGGCTGAGCTTTCAGGTCAAAGCTGAACCTTTTGGAGAGAGACATTCACGGGAGACAGTTGCACTTTCCACGTCAGCAGGAGGATCCAGCGTTGATGGATTTCGTGACGAGCCTGGCAGAAAACGTCAGGGAACGATTTGAAAGGTCCCCTAAACTCACAGGTGACGTCCTCCTCTTCCCGAGACAGCCGTTCTCCATTTTGGCTGACGGCCAGTGGACTGCAGACGCCAGAGGGTTGGTACCTTCCACAGAAGAGGCAACTCTTCAGATAGAGGTCTTGGAGATGGGAACATCTGATTTGCTCGAAGCACAACACAAGGACCTTGGGGACTTGGATCAATGTGGGTTCCCCAAGCTCGACTCAAAAACATGAGAGCTGTTGCAATACTCCTACTCACAATTTCCCCCTCCACGTACATATGTGAGTCATCGTTTACTTCAATGAACTCGATCAAGAACCAGGAAAGAGACAGACTCTCCCGTTGCACATCTTGGCCGGTGCCTCAGGATTGGCACAACAGAGAACAGGCCCGACATCAGAAGGATTGCCTCATCGCTCTCACTTCTCTCCCTGATTGGTGAATGAACATCCATTTTCCCCCCAAACTCTTTATTAATGTTTGTTAACAATGTAAACGATAGTTTCAATTGTTTCAACATGTTTTAAACATACAAAAAAATAATAATAATGGCATATAAACATTATACATATGGCAAAAACAGTGGTTAGAAACATCATCATCATCAGTTCTGTAACCTATGGAGGTCGTAGGAGCACAGCTGATGCCTCGACATTGGTTGAGCCATCATTGTGTTCCAGTAGGGGGGAGTACCTGGTGGTCCCTATCTCCTCTCCAGGTATGGATTGGCCGTTGGTTCACAGAGGAACTCGTCCGCCCTTTGACAGGTATTGTTTTCGGTACTGCTGGGTGTCCACACACCCTGCTCACAACAACCCAAAGGGTTGAAGTGGGGGGTGCCGGTTTAGTCGCCGACGACCCGACGGTTGCAGTTTAACATTGTACCCAGGATGTAAGAAGTAAGAAACACATACATAAATATATAAAAAAATTGTGTGTTGTAAAAGAAAAATATACACCCCCCCCCCCTGCAAAGACTGACAAACAAAAAACAAAACCCACAGTCTTCATGGTAAATTGCAACAGAAGTACTGTTAGTGCTATGCGAGGGTCTAATGACAGGATGTATAGTTGCTGTAATGCCCCCCGAGGCAACATTGTAATTTGTTATATTGGGCTATACAAATAAAATTGACTTGAGTAATCAAAGGACCAAATTACAAGGAAAAACAATAACCAGCAGCCAGCTTCACTGAGCTACACTCTGGAGCTGCAGTGTCCCTATATGGTCAAATCAAATAGGGGTTGCCATATTTGGAAAAATTCAGCCATCAACCCAAGTAGTGTGTATTTGATCTTTTCTAACATCCATTTGTTGTTCATTTGTCCATAACGAAATGGTTGGTTTTGGACTTATTTTGTTTCAAGAGCGCTATTTTTTTCTTGTGTGCCCATCAACACAGGCTTTAAGAATCCCAGGCCTAAATTGCCACTACTACTACTACTCATAGGCGGAAATCCCGGGGAGATGGGGGGGAGGGGGCTGGGAAAAATATGATATACCCCCCCCTCCCCAATGTTTTGCCCCTGGTTTACAGCACTATTTTTGGTGTCCCCCTCAGGAATTGCGCTTGAGAAAATGTCATGTAATTGTCCCCTCCAAAGTTGATATCAGATTTTCACCCCTGTTACTACTACTACTACTACTACTACTACTACTACTATACATCCATCCATCCATTATCCAAACTGCTTATCCTTACTCAGGGTCACGGGGATAATGGCGCCTATCCCAGCAGTCACTGGGCGGCAGACAGGGAGACACCCTGGACAGGCCGCCAGTCCATCACAGGACCAACACACACATTCACACCTAGGGACAATTTAGTACGAGCGATTCACCTGACCTACATGTCTTTTGACTGATGGGAGGAAACCGGAGGAAACCCACGCAGACACGGGGAGAACATGCAAACTCCACACAGAGGAAGACCCGGGATGACCCCCAAGGTTGGACTACCCCGGGGTTTGAACCCAGGACCTTCTTGCTGTGAGGCGACCGCGCTAACTACTGCGCCACCGTGCCGCCCCTAGCTTATATAGTTGCTGATGGTTGGTTGCCGTATGTTGAAAAATTCAGCCGTAGACTCAAGTAGTTTGTATTTGTTCTTTTCTAACATCCATTTGTATTTGTCCATAATTAAATGGTCGGTTTTGGACTAGTTTAAAGAGTACATTTTTTTTCTTGTGTGACTGTCAACACAGGGTTTAAGAATCCCAGGCCTAAATTACTACTATTAATGCTACCACTACTACTACGACTAATAATAATCATAATAATCATAATCACAATAACCGTAATAGCAGCAACAGCAACATCTGCACATAAAACAAATTTTGCGGGCACAATTTCAAAAAAACCCTGGACATTTTGGCCCTTGGCTTGGCATGCATGACATGATTTGGCCCGTGGGGAAAACTAACTGGGGCATCCTGGTCAAGGGTTTAGTTGCCCTTCAGTCCCTGTAAGAGATGGTAGGTAGTGTATCCTGTCAAGCGTCAGCTCAACGCCTTAAACATAAGCATGCGTCTACATACAAATGAATGAATTAAACTTCGGTGGTTAGCGTGGTCGCCTCACAGCAAGAAGGTCCTGGGTTTGAACCCCGAGGTAGTCCAACCTTGGGGGGGTCGTCCTCTGTGTGGAATTTGCATGTTCTCCCCATGTCTGCGTTGGTTTCCTCCGGATGCTCCGGTTTCCTCCCATCAGTCCAAAGACATGTAGGTCAGGTGAATCGGACTTACTAAATGTTCCCTAGGTGTGTGTGCCCTGTGACGGCCTGTCCAGGGTGTCTCCCAGCCTCCTGCCCAATGACTGCTTGGATAATGGATGGATTATTGAGGGTCATATAATATGTGGGGCAAAGTGCACATTTAGGAGGGAATATATTCCAGTCAGCTTCTTCTCTTTGTTGTAACCGTGTGAGAAGGCTCCTCCTACCAGCGCCTTGTGAGGGTCTCCGCTATCTAAACACATTAGGCGTTAATACGGGATTGATAGATTACTCAACTAATCAGATTTTAACGTGTGGCATACGGGTGTATACTTTTAATACTTACACAGCGTCATGGGACCTTCGTTGCATGTGTGACACTCACAATTGTGCTGTCACAATTTAAGTTATTGTATTTGATATATTGTTATTAGGAGCCAGATTTATTTCATTGTCATGTAGACTTAAGTATTTCTAATGTATTGCAGCTGCAATGTGTCCCCACGCCACAAGGGGGCGCGCTGGTCTGGCAGAGTATTGTGTTTCTGTAAGCGCGTTCTAGTGGGCTCGTGCCGTCAGACGTCACCAGCCTGCTCAACGAGTCAACCACGTCTCCTGTTTTATGCTTTCTTTCTCTTTAAAACAGGTTTGTAATGTCACCAAGCATGGCTGAATGAGATAGGAACCAAACGTGTACATGTTTGACTTACAAACTACGAAGTTCGGGGTCTTTACGTCCAGTAAAAAGTTTATTTTGTCGAACTAGAAAAGTTCGCTAGCTGCTTAGCTAGCCGGTTAGCTAACTTGCCTCGTCATGCCCGTAGCCGAGTGCCGGTTTGTGTTGAGGAATAAGATGGCGGTTCTTGCCATTATTGAGTGTTGTTTTGTTTAGCTTTTGGCTCCTGGGCTCATTTGGTTTCTTTTGTGGTTTAACTGAATGTAGAAAAACATGTACAAACGTTATGCTATCGTCTTTAATGAACGGTTTTATGAGCTACGGCGAAAACGAGGGTAGCCAAGGTTACCATGGTAACGTGCTGTCCGCTCATGAGCCAGTTAAGGTGGCTTCTGTGTAACGTTAGTTGTACACGGGTTATGCTAAGTCTTATTTGTGTTTTTTATATAAAGATGTGATTTGTTTGTTGACATATAGGCTGAGCTATCTTTTTGGAATATATGTAGAATACAGATGCTCTGTAAAGCAGCAATGAAACTATTGAACCGTATCAGAAACAGTATTATTGTAACATCTAGTGTTGCTAGGGGACCTATAGCACAGTGGTTCTCAACCTTTTTGGGGTGCTGGACCCCCTGCGTATTTTTGATCTACCCTGAGGACCCCTCCACCTGATCTTGGGGGAGGGGGGTTGCAATTTGATAGAAACAGTAGAAACTGCATTTTAAATTGCATTATAGCATTTATTCACTCTTTGGGGAAAAAATAAGAGCTTTCAGTTGTAACTTAGATTTAGTTAACAAAACAGAATTCTTATGCAGTAACTTTCAGATATATGTAACAAAACAGAATATGTATTCAGTAACTTTCAGATATATGTAACAAAACAGAATATGTATTCAGTAACTTTCAGATATATGTAACAAAACAGAATATGTATTCAGTAACTTTCAGATGTATGTAACAACAGAATTTTTACGCAGTAGCTTTTAACAATGCAAACGGGAGCGAGATCTCTTATTAAAATACAATAAATTACACTTGTGAAACAGATGTAATTAGAGAAAAAAGTCCTGTTACCCTTTATAGTTTAGGTAGATAAAGGTCTCAGTCACATCTGAGTAAAATAATCCTATTTCTATAAATGTCATAGGATCTTTTTTTTAAAGATATTTTATTTTCACGGATCCCTTGCAATTACACCACGGACCACTAGGGGTCCGCGGACCCCCGGTTGAGAAACACTGCTATAGCATACTGTAGCTATTGTAGCTTCTGTTGGTCAATTCAGTTAGTTGATTTATTGTGGAATGTTTGTGTCAAAATGTGTGCATATGTCAGATAATTGAGATATTGATGTAAGAGATTATTGTTGATATAAAACAAGAAAAGAAGATGAGATGAATAAAGAAAAGGTTAGTTTACGATTTTACGAGTAAATAAAGACGTCACCAGCCTGCTCAACAAGTCAACCACGTCTCCTGTTTTATGCTTTCTTTCTGTTTAAAACAGACCCACTTTCCTGTTACTGGCCCCGCCCCCTTCCCCGGACACATACAGCCACGTGACCGATTGTTAAGCCAATCAGCAGCAGCGCCTAGATCGCGGTAGGTGGTGGCTAATGTTAGCTAGCGTTTGTTTTTTTTGACTTAGTCAGCTAAGCTAGCTGGCCGTGAATGAGAATAATGTCTCAAGGAGAACTCGTGAATGATGTGGGTGACAGATTTATGATTCTCACCATTTTCAAGACGATCGTTTGGGGGAAAAGCCAAGGATTGTGCTGATGAGCAGACCAACCCCACAGTTAGCGGCTCTGACCCAACCAGGGAAGACGTATGTGCAGCATTTCCAGGCAAGCACCTACAAAAGGTACCCGTGGCTCACTGGATCCGAGCAAAGTGGAAAACTTTACTGCTGGGCGTGCTTGCTTTTCTCATCAGAGGAGGGGTCATGGAACTACACAGGCTTCCAAAACCTGGCTTGTCTTACCAAGTCAGCATTAAGACACCAGGATAGCACAGGACACCTCCAGGCAACAGTCAAACCCAAAACATTTGGGGACGCAAGAGTGCTCCGTGACCGTGGGATCGACCGTTTCATCCAGAAAGAAAGGAGAATGGATTTTGTCTTCAAATAGTCAACACTGGTGAGTCAAATGTATTTTCTTGTACAGTTAGTTGATTTGCTTAATGTTTGATTGTTGTTATGCCCGGCTGGGATGTGCTTGCTGAGTTTCTTGATAGCATATTTATACGCCCAGCGGGATTACTTCCAGTAAGGCTGTACGTTACACCATGTCGCCACACGATGTCGCTGTTGTGAAAGTGAAAAGCGTCAAATAACGATGATGGTGATGATTGTGACGATAAACACTTGTGCGACTAAACCATTGTAGCACGGCGATATGACGGCTGTCTTTGGCTAATTATGGGGAGGTCGAAAGTTGGCGCGCTGTTACCAAAACAACCACCACATCCTGCATTGATGACGTAGTTTCCTGTTACGGCCTTGTCGGGGACGCATCAGGACGCATTAGCGTTTACACTGCAAAAGATGGTCAAATGCGTCCCAGACCACCTCGGCAAGTGGTTTGAGTAACCGGTTCACAAAACGTTTCGATCCGATCAAAAAAAAACCGCATTTTAAAACCACGTGGAAACGGGGTGTGGGGGGGGGGCGGAGAGACTTAGACGTATGGAGAGAGATTGTTGAATCGATCTCTATTATCAGATTACTGCATGAGGGATGCCACAGGAAGCCACCTAGCGCTGGTGGCTTCCTGCGCTAGGTGGCTTCCTGTGGCATCCCAAACATCGAGACCAAACGTAGAGGGAAGTCTTGGGTCTTCGTGCACGTGTGAGGTGACGGCAGTGAACTCGGCGTGTTGGAAAAAGCGGGTCAGGTTTTTTTTTTAACACAAAAACGAAAGCATCTGTTTCAGTGTTTGACTGTGTAGTTCTCTTACGTTTATGTCACCCCACCCACATTCCCTGTGTGTGTGTGTGTGTGTGTGCGTGCGTGTGCGTGCGTGTGTGTGTGTGCGCGCGCGCGCGCTCAACCCTTGCGGGCATTCCATCTCCCAGACAGCTGTTTGGTGACCTGGCAACAACCCCCTTTCCCCTAACACACACACACACACACACACACACACACACACACACACTTACACATATGTATACACACACACTTACACACATGGATATACACATATGTAGAGGGCCCAGCCTGACTTCCACCACAGCTGACTCCCTGCTGACTCCCTACCCTCTTCCACTCCCTCTCTCTGTCCCACGCACACAAACCCAGCCAACCACACACACACACACACACACACACACACACACACACACACACATACACACACCTCCCTGAACCAAACCACAGTGTTTATCAAAGTGGGGTCAACCGCAACCACAGCCCTCCTCTCTTACCCTAACCCAGTTCCAGATCTGTAGCTTAATTGATCTGTCTGTCTGTCTGTATGTCTCTCTCTCTCTCTCAAACACACACACACACACACACTTTCTCTCTCTCTCTCTCTCTCTCTCTCTCTCTCTCTCTCTCTCTCTCTCTCTCTCTCTCTCTCTCTCTCTCTATATATATATATATATATATAAAAAAATCTCCCTCTCACCCTTTTTCGGGTGGTGCTCAGCTCCTCTACTAGACTCTGGTAGAGGGTTCTGTGCAGTATCTTAGCTGTTCCTAGGACCGCACTCTTCTGGACAGAGACCTCAGATGTTGTTCCTGGAATCTGCTGGAGCCACTCTCCCCGTTTGGGAGTCACATCCCCTAGTGCTCCTATTACCACTGGAACTCCTGTGGATTTCACCTTCCACATCCAATGTAGTTCTTCCCTCACTCAGCCCCTGGTATTTCTCTAGCTTCTCATGCTCTTTCTTCCTGATGTTGCCGTCGCTCGGGATGCTACCCCCATCACTGCTGCTGTCTTCTGTTCCTTGTCGACCACCACAGCACCTGCTTGTCAGTCTGGAACTGGAAGTCCCACAGGGTCTTAGCTCTGCCACTCTCAACTGCCTTTGTTGGTGTCGCCCATTTGGACTTGGGAACTTTCAGTCTGTATTCAGTACAGATATTCCTGTACACTATCCCGGTCACTTAGTTATGCCTTTCAGTGTACACTTTCCCAGCTAGCATCTTACACCCTCCTAGTAAGTGCTGGACTGTCTCAGGGGTGTCTTTGCACAGCCTGCATCTTGGGTCTTGTCTGGTGTGATAGACCCCTGCCTCAATCAATCTGGTCCTGATCGCCTGTTCTTGTACTGCTATGATCAGAGCCTCTGTGCTGTCCTTCAGTCCAGCCAGTGGTGGGATTTCTCAGTATCAGCCACGTCTTCTATCTGTCGATGGTACATCCCATGGAGGGGCTTGAACTTCCATGATACCTCCTCTTCTTCCTCCGTACTCTCTGTCTTCTGCTGCCTGAGGTACTCACTTAGCAGTTCATCCCTGGGGAGCCCTCTTTCTGATGTGCTCATGGATGTTGCTTATTTCTTCCTGGATAGTAGCCCTGACACTAACCCTCGGCCCCCATCTTTTCGCTTATCGTACAGTCTTAGGCTGCCCGGACTTTGGGTGGAACCCTCCGTGCATTGTGAGGAGTTTCCATGTCCTGATATCTTTATCTCCTCCTTTGGCCAGCTTATCTGATGACTGGTAGGGCATATGTCTTGATGGCTTGGATCTCATTCTTCCCATTGAGCTGGCTTCATCAGGACCTGCCTCACTCTCTGGAGGTATTTGGCTGTAGCTGACGTCCTTGCTGCCTCCTCATGGTTTCCATTTGCCTGTGGAATACCCAGGTACTTTTAACTGTCCTGTATGTCTGTTATCCTGCCATTTGGTAATTCACCCCCGTCAGTACTCACCACCTTTCCTCTTTTTGCCACCATTCAGCCGCACTTGTCCAGTCCGAATGACATTCCCATGTCATCGCTGTAGATCCTGGTGAGGTGGATCAGCGAGTCAATGTCTCGCTCATTCCTGGCATACAGCTTGATGTCATCCATGTATAGGAAGTGGCTGATGGTAACTCCACTTCTGAACCTGTATCCATACCCACTCTTTGTGTTGATCTGACTGAGGGGCTTCAGGCCTATACAGAACAGCAGTGGGGATAGTGCATCACCTTGGTATATGCCACATTTGATGGTTACCTGGGTGATTGTCTTTGAGTTGGCCTCGAGTGTTGTCGTCCACTGCCGCATTGAGTTCTTGATGAAGGCTATTAGTGTCCTGTTGGCTTCGTATAGTGCCAAGCACTCCAGTACCCAGGTATGGGGCATTAAATCATAGGCTTTCTTGTAGTCAAGCCAGGCTGTGCTCAGGTTGGTCTGTCTGGTCTTAGAGTCTTGGGTGGCTGCTCCATCAACCAGTAGCTGATGCTTTGACCCTCTGGCGTTGTTCCCAGTTCCTTTCTGAGTTTCGCTGACATATTGACCCATGTGCCCATTCAGCTTAGCTGCTGTGATATATGTGTACCCCTCTACATTGGCTTTTGAAGATTAGACCTTCAGACATGTGACGTGATGTACGTTAACACCCCCCCCCCACACATGCGCACACACACATCACAAACTTTCTCTGTGTGTACGGGAATGTGTGTTTCTCTCACAGCAGCTCGATCTCTCAAACACTCACACACATACATGCAGACACACAAAAACTTCTTGTTTTTCATCCCTCCTTCCCTCTGCTTTCCTCGGAACCTTGCATTGGTATGCACAACAGAGAGAGAGGGAGAGAGAGAGAGAGAGAGAGAGAGAGAGGGGGGGGGGGGGGGAGAGGGGCTGCATGTAGAATTTGAAATTACTGGCTTTCTACGTCATGAAGAGATACCCCTCGCTTGAGACTGAGCCAATAGATAGATAGATAGATAGATAGAGGGATAGAGGGATGGGGGTCCCGACCTGGGGAAGTGGAGTGGGAGGGGCGTCTGCCATTTGGTCTGACATTTTCATTACCACTTAATGACTGACTGACGGTCTGCACGCTGCCGTACGTTTGAGACTGCAGACACAGCGATGACTGTCCAAATCAATTCGGTTCCACTCATGTGCAGCGCTGCTGGGTGAGCGCTCGTCGGGCCGGAGGCTTCCGGTTGCCCGGGTAGCTTAACTGCCCCCGGCGACCCGCCAGGCGCTGCTCTGCCCCGTTTTGTCCGAACGGGGACGGGGGCGTCGAGCCGCCGTTCAGCAACTCGGCACGTGCACGAGCGGCCGGTATGGCCGGACCGGAGGCGAGCGCGGATATGGCGAGTAAGAGGAGCAGGGGAGCAGGGGTCTCCACGGGGAGGAGGAGAAACACGGGGGGGAGCGCTGTCGTTTGCGATGCAGCGACCGTGCCGGGCTCTCTCCCTCTGTCCAACTGAGCTGCTACTACAAGGAGCTCTAGCGCAGAGAGGGGGAGAGAGAGGGAGAGGGAGGGAGAGGGAGAGAGAGGGAGTGTGTGTCTGTAAGAGAGAGAGAGTGTGTGTAAGAGAGAGAGACAAAGACAGAGAGTGTGTGTGTTTATGTGTGTGTATATGTTTATGTGTGTGTATTTGTAAGAGAGAAAGTGTGTGTGTAAGAATGTGTATCTGCAAGAGAGAGAGTGAGTGAGAGCGAGAGCGAGTGAGAGAGAGTGTGTGTGTGTAAGAGAGCGAGAGAAAGTGTGTGTGCGGGCGTGCGTGTACGTGTACGCGCGTGTAAGAGAGAGACCGACAGTCCATCTATCCAGCTGCCTCTGCAGAAGACGCGCACGCAACACACACACACACATATATATATAATAATAATAATGTATATATATGAACACAATGTATATGAACACACACATGTACGAACACATATTTATATATAGATGAACAGGCGCGCGCGCGCACATTCTCGTCACTCAACGCGCGCGCGTGCGCACACGCGCTCACTGTCACGCACAGCTGAGCGAGAGCACGGTTCAGAGCGGGTCCCGCGGTCTACACGCTGCGCGAGCGGACAGGACGGACTGCCGGTGCATGTGCGTGTGTCTTCCCGTGTGTGCGTCCGGTGCGCTGCTCGCGTTCCCCCCCTCTCTCTCTCTCTCGCTCTCTCTCCCCCCCTCTCCCTCGCCTCGCCTCACCTCACGCCGGGACAAACGGGAGGCAGGGAATTTACCGGAGCTCCACAGCCCGCGACGAGCAGTCCAGCGGGCGCGATGCGCGGAGCAGCGCCGGGCGGCGGGATGCTGAAGAGGAGCGCCGGCGCCGGGCCAGCCTGCACGGGGAGGATTGGATTACAGCAGCGATTTGATTCGTTCTCCGCCGCGCCGGTGCGAAGTTAAAAAAAAAAGAGGATTTTAATCTTTCTTTCCTGGACGCCGTGGGGAATAAGTGCACGAGGCAGTGATTTATTTTTCATATTTTGCGCGCGTGTGCGTGCGTGCGTGTGTGCGTGAGTGTGCGTGTGTGTGTGTGTTTCGTGTTTGTGCTCACCCTCGGAGGCTGCATGGTTTATCGGAGGAGGGGGACTGTTGCAATGTCATCTCTTCCCACCGGTCTGGAGCTATGTGGAAGGGAGATGCTGTAAGTATGGCTTTATGTCTTGTCTTTAGCGCGTCTGTGCTCTTGCAAGGGAGTCCGCTTCTTCCAGGGGAGCGTGCGGCGGGGGGAGGGGGGGGCTCTCTCCGCTGCATGCGGCCGGTGCAGTTTTTACGCATAGCTATCACTTATCCAAAGTGCGGCACTCGCGCCACGAGCGAAGGTGCAAGGAAGTCCCCTGCAGAATGCAGACCGGGGCGACCGGAGAGACGGACGGGATTAAGATTCATAAGACAAAAAAAATATATAAATATATTGCATGCCACAATCACGCGTTTCTCATCTCGTATCGCATGCTGCCTCCAAATTCGCTCGTTGTGACGCTTAATTGGCGCAGTGAAGCCGCTCAGACGCACCTCTCTGAACGAGGCTCCGCAAAACACTCATCAGCAAATTATACACGTCCGTGTCAAGTATTACACCCCGGTGAGGGAAACCTGGACGCACGCGCGCGCGCATGCACGCGCGCACACGCACACCCGGACGGCCGCCGGCTGCTGGGCTCCGTTTTGCCAAACGCTCACGTTACCAAACGAGCAGCCGTGGACATGCCCGCGTGCGGGGGAGGGGGGGTACGGAAGGGGGGGAGGGAGGGAGCGGGGTCGCTGATCAGTGAAGGAAAAGAGGCCTCGCGAGCCGAGGTGCCGGTTTCACCGGGTTTTGCTGGCGGGCTGCGGGAATTACACTGCGGGGGTTTGTTGCGCCAAACGGGGCCGTGATAACTTTGGGCAGCGCCTCTCCTTCCCGAAGAAACGATGAAACCGGAAGAGCCACAGACACACAGCGGTGCCGGGGAGATCTTCCCCCTTTTTTTCTTTTCTTTTTTGGCAAAGCAGTTGGGAAAAGACCGCTGGTTTTGTTGAGTTCCACAGTAAAGACAGGCCAGCCCGGTGGTGCGTCATCCCCCCCCACCTCCCACCTCTCCCCCACCCCAACTCCCAGTAAAGGCAGGCTTTGCCTTGACACCATCTCTAGTATGTAATACACGGCCGTCTCTAAAAACCCAACACGACAGGGTGCAGGCGCGCGTTGTGGCCAGCAGGGGTCGCACTTGCATTGTGGTGGTTTCGTTGGACCCTGACGGGTATACATCCAAACTGAATTTACGCTCCACTCACCCCCACCCCCCCCTCTCTCTTTCTGCCGTGCTCCGGATCCAGTCACGTTGTGGATTCACAGATCTCGCATCTGACTGTGCGCTTGTTTCACACAGAGGCATTGATCTCTCTCTCTCTCTCTCTCTCTCTCTCTCTCTCTCTCTCTCTCTCTCTCTCTCTCTCTCTCTCTCTCTCTCTCTCTCTCTCTCTCTCTCTCCCCCCCCCCTCCCTCCCTCCCTGTGTGTGTGGCGTCAACCGTAGGCTGTACGCTTGGGCACCCTGGCTGTATGACAGCGAGGGGAAACGGTTGACCCACTACTTGCCCCCGTGTGCTGTGCGGCGCGTCCCTTGCGCCTTGACAGCCTTTCTGCGCATCGCGATGCACAAGTTGCGCAAGTTGTGCGTGCGCGTGTGCACGCCGCTGTGCGCGTTCGCGAAAGGCGGGGGAGAGGCGTACGTAGCGTCCCGCAGCGCGTCCACGTGCGCGCGGCGCCCAGGAAGTTTGCGAGCGCTCGTCACAACTTCCGGCGCCGGTAAAAAAAGCGCCGAAGAGGAGAGAAAGACGAAGATGGACGGAGAGGGGGGAAAAGGAGGGAGGAGAGGAGGGTTTAGCTCACGCTAATGAAGCAGAAGTTTGACTGATGCAATTAGGAGGAATGGAAGAGAGAGGGGGGAGAGGGGTAAATAGGAGGGGCAACAATAATTAGAGTAGCTTTGTAACATAGCTGGGATGCACAGGTGTGTGTGGAGCTCAGGTGCTGAGAGAAATGGAGTTTATGTATATTGCAGCGTGCATGGATAAGCAGATAAGTCGGATCCTTTAGTCGAGCGGTTAGCGATGTCTCCCGCGGTGCGGGCGATACGGGTTCGCGTCCCGGCCGCGGCAGTTCCTGCGGTTGCCCCCCCGAATCCGATACATTGGTGTCAGAAGTGGGATGGTGAGACCGTGAGGTCATTGGAAGCGCGTGCACCCAGAGGCGTGAGGGAGCTGATATGCGCGCTTCCCGAAGGGCGGGGGGGGGTAGTAGTGAAACGTGCATGGATAAGCAGACACGTTGGTCCTTGAGTATCGGGTCGGACCCTTTAGTCGACTGGTTGACGTTGTCGCTTGCGGAGCGGGAGACACGTGTTCGCGTCCCGGCTGTGGCGAAGGTCTCCCAGACTGCCCCCGAATTCGCTACAATATGAATATGAAACCAACTTTACCCCGGTGATATTCCGCTCCTCATTAGTTGAGCACTTTTATCAACACCATTGTTGGGAAACCGTCAGTGGTGTTGATCAAGTGCTCAACAAATGAGGGGCGGAATATTAAGATAGGTGGAGGAAAAAACTAACACATAGCAGTACGAGCCAGTTCCGTGCGTCACGCACCATCAGCTGCCAAGCTGGCTATACAACAAAGAGCAAACCCAGCGAGCAAACGCTACGTTGGCCCTCACAACGCCCCTAGTTACGCTGCCCCGCACCACGCCCCTAGTTACGCTGCGCAGCAGCCAATGGGAGGATAGGAAACATTTGCAAAGTAACATCAGAAACATTACAGCCAACGAGGGAGGGACTGGGGCTTGTTTGGAAAAGTAAGGGCTTAAAGGGCCGGGCACTGTTGGGAGTAGCACACTTTTAAAATATAACAAAATAAAATAACCTCCAGTGGGGTGCTTTACATACATCCTCTAGTGGGGTGGGTCCGGAGGAGGAGCAGACTGGCAAACATAGAAATACAACATCCTGCTGTGTATTAAAGTTTTTTTTCCTACATCTATCTTTATATATATATATATATATATATATATATTACATTACATTACAGTCATTTAGCCGACGCTTTTATCCAAAGCGACTTACAATAAGTGCATTTAACGTAGGAAATCAGGAGAACTACTGTGTTATATATATATAACACTATATATATACATATATAGTGAGTGTGAGTGAGAGAGTGCGGGGGGAGCAGAGAGAGAGAGAGAGAGAGAGAGAGAGATGGAGGGCTAACAAAGTGCTGTTCATTAACCGTTATATAAGAGATTGTCAGTTCCCTCAACGTACAATTACTTCCCTCTCCTCGCCGCGCGCTCACCACCTTCTCCCCGTCATCATTCCATCACCCGCCCCCCCCCCCCAACTCCCCCTTAGCCAGCTACGTATCATCTCCTGTCGCGCGCGCACCACCCCGAGCGTGAACGTGCGTCCGGCGCTGCGCTCGTGGGGGAGCCAAAGAGGCGTGTGCGGCGGCGCGGACGTGTTGGAGCGCGAGCGGCTAAAACAGACGATTAGTTCCGGCGGGCTTCACCGCGCGCGCCCATGCACACGTCGTCAGGGCACACGGAGCAGATGGCTGAGGCCGAGAGACACCCAGAGAGACAGAGAGAGAGAGAGAGGGGGGAGAGAGAGAGAGGGAGGGAGGTGAAAAATTGGGAGAGAGCGGAGTAGAATCCAAGAGCGAGGAGGGATTAGAAAGCCTCTCTTTCTGATGTGGTTTATGTAAGTTTTGTCCATAAGTTTCGGGAAAGAATATAAAGGAAAGATGTCGAGTATGAAAGAATAAAAGCCATAAATCCTCCGGGAAGCGCAGAAAGCCAAGACCATTCTTTCAGCAGAGTCCTTTAGATTATTCATAATTCAATTACTACGCCATCGCAGCCCTCACTTTCAATTCAGCTATTATTTTGTCGGCAGAATGTCTTTTTTTTCCTCTCAAATGTTCAATATCTCATTTTGGCATGCTGTACGAGAGATGGGAGACAAGAAGCGTTCAGACACGTGAAAGGTAGAACAGATGGTAGATGATGAAGGAGGGATGGTGGAGAAAGAGTGGGACGCACGGACTCGATGGAGAAATAAGTAAGATATAAAAAAAAATAAGAGAAAAATCAGTTTCAGCCCCAGAAGGAAAAATGACCCGAGTGAGAGAGAGAGAGAGAGAGAGAGAGAGAGAGAGAGAGAGAGAGAGAGAATAATGGAGGGATGGCGATATGGAGGGAGAAACCAGTGCGTTGTGGGTATTCTAAGACTTGTGGGATGACGTCACCAGAAGGGCTGCAGCGTAAGAGCTGGGTTACAGTCACAGGAAAGAGGAAGTGTGCCATGATGAAGGATGGAGGAAGAGGTTGCTTGGGGACAGAAGAAGAACGGGGTTCATTGCTGGGGGATGGAGGGATAGAGATGGAGCGACGACAGGGCAAGAGCCACGTAGAGACAGAGGAGTGCTTGTTGATAGATGGAGAAATGGATGGATGGATGGATGCAGCCCCAGCAAAAGAGACGGAGGTAGAGGGGTAGGTGACGGACAACAGAGAAGTTTGAGACGAGAGACGAACAAAGACAAAAAAAAGACTGATATGAGTGTGGGGACGGAGGGAACAAAACTATATTTCTAGTTGTACTTTCTGCCCTTTCTTCACGTGAGGGGGGTTGGAAATAGCCCCCACAAGCATATCAGGTCCCTGAAAGGGGCTCTTCATGGTAGTAAACCGGGTCTTCTCTGGTGGTGTCCTGTTCGTTTCGCTGCTAGCCTGCCTCGCTTCATCCGCGTTAGCCTTACGACGGTTTATGTATCCCTCCTCCTCCTCCACCTTGGTTTTCGATGACGAAGAGTTTGCGGCGTATCGTCACCGGAAGCCGACGTGCACGTGTCCCCAGCGTTGCCAACGGAAACCAGCATCGGTTCACCGGCGCTCCGAAGACGTGAGCTGTGGGTGATGGTGTGCTGCTGCTGGTCCCACATCCCTGCGTGTTTCCATGGGACCGCTGTTTGTAGAAGCAAGAAATGGAGAGGCAATGAACTGTAAAGGAGGGCGGAAGGAGAGAGAGAGAGAGAGAGAGAGAGAGAGAGAGAGAGAGAGAGAGAGAGAGAGGCCGAGGAAGAAGGATTAAGAAGGAGGAGGTGATGGAGGGAGAAGGGAGAGCCAGCTGTTGAAGGAAAAAGTGTGGTTATGAGACTGGCGTGGGGAAAGGTTTTCAGCGAAGAAAGAGAAGGAAAGCAAAAAAAAAAAAGAAAGAAAAGGAAAAGACATCGGTATCCATAGCACGGTGTTTCTATACATTTTTCATACGCCCTCTGCATGGTGGAATGGCTCAAGGTGGATGGAGGTGGATGGGGGACACAAGGGGTGATCGAGAGAGAGAGAGAGGAGGAAGATGGGAAGAAGGATTAAGACGGAGGAGATGATGAAGAGAGAGGAAAGAGAGCTAGCTGTTGAAGGAAAAAGTGTGGTTATGAGATATGGTTATGGGGAAAGGTTTTGAGCGAGGAAAGAGAAAGAAAGCAAGAAAAGAAAGAAAGAAAAGAAGGAAACATCGGTATCAATAGCACAGTGTTTCTATACATTTTTCATACACCTGCTGCATGGTGGAATGACTCAAGGTGGATGGAGGTGGATGGAGGACACCGAAGGGGCGATCGAGAGAGAGAGAGAGAGAGAGAGCGAGCGGAGGAAGACAGGAAGAAGGGTTAAGGTTAAGATGGAGAAGGTGATGGAGGGAGAAGAAAGAGACGGTGAAGGAAAAAGTGTGGTTATGAGACTGGCATGGGGAAAGGTTTTGAGCGAAGAAAGAAAGAAAAGAAAGAAGGAAAGAAAAGAAGGAACGACTGGTTTCCATAGCACGGTGTTTCTATACATGTTTCATACACCTGCTGCATGGTGGAATGGCTCAAGGTGGATGGAGGACACCGAAGGGGCGATCAAGAGAGCGAGAGAGAGATAGGAGGAAGACAGGAAGCAGGGTTAAGACGGAGGAGGTGATGGAGGGAGAAGAAAGAGAGCTAGCTGTTGAAGAACTGGTTGCGAGACGGGCAAGGATGGGTGGAAAGAAAGAAAGAAAGAAAGAAAGAGAACGGACGAAAGAAAAAGAAAGGCAGGGGCATCCATAGCACGGTGTTTCTATACATTTTTCATACGCCTGCTGCAGAATGGATGGAGTTGGAAGGAGGTGGATGGAGGACAGAGAAGGGGCGATCGAGAGAGAGAGAGAGTAGCGAAGGAGGGAGACAGAGCGGATAGAGAGTTGGCGCGATAGATTGCAAGATGGATGGACGGATGGGTGAATGGATGGATGGAAGGCGGGTGGGGTGGAAGGATGATCGAATGATAGAATGATGGGTGGATGGTTTAATAAATCATAGATGATGCGAAGAGCGATTTGAAAAGCAGCATAGGGAAAGAAATGGGAAAAAAAAGGCCTATCGGACTGTTCCCATTAGACTGCAGTAACTCAGTACACACACACACACACACACACACACACACACACAGACACACACCCACACACACACCCATCCCAGTGGCAGTGGCACAGTAAAGAAAACACACTTATCATGCTGTGTGAATAAATCATGCGGAGCACATGGTATATAGTACAGTGAGTTAATTCCAGCTTAATGCCATTTAGGGCGGTTGTGAAAGAATGTGGCCGTGTTGGTAGATGTGATCCTGTTAATCGTCATATCAGGATAACACGGCTGAATTATTGATGGGTGTGAAACCTAGTTGTGTGGACCTGCAGCGGGTGCTTAAGAGCGGGGCCACCATCCGGAAACTACTGATCACAGACAGTTTGTTGCTGGAAAATGTGTGTGTGTGTGTGTGTGTGTGTGTGTGTGTGTGTGTGTGTGTGTGTGTGTGTGTGTATTTTGCTGCTTATGTCATGAGTAAGTTCACATATTTATATATATATATATTTATATAGTGCAGCTGTTTATAGTGCACGTTTGCGGCGGCCTCACCCATCACCGTCCATGCAGTGTCTTTGTCCTCGCCTGCGTCTAAGTTTGTGTCATTGTGTGAAGTTTTTATTTTGATCGTCGATTTCGTTTAATGGCCGGGAGGGCTGGCGTTGGCTCGGCTCTGCTGCGTCCGGTGGGCCCTGGGACCACGGCCCTGCCCGGAGCTGCGCCCGAGAGGAAACACTGAGGGCGGTCTGACAGGATGTGGAAGCGGGGCAGGCTAAGCTAACTGCTAGCCCATGCAGACCGGCGGTTCCGACAGTCATCCTGGCTGGCGTTCGTTCTCTGGACAGAGGAATATTTGGATTGTGTTGCACTCTGTAGTTAACTGTGGGTTTTTTGTTTTGTTTTTTCTTCATTCTCTGTGTTTTTGTATGTTTTTGGTGGTGTTGTTTTTGGGAAGTTTTAGATAGGTGTTTTTGTCTTTTGTGTTGCACTGCTGTGAGCTGGGGGGAACAACATTTCTTTTCTTTTGTGTACACAAGTACATGAAGTGAAATCACAATGAATTGTTCCTGATTCCTGTTGTAAGCGTTTCTGTTATATATGATGGACTGGAGGCCTGTCCAGGGCGTCTCCCCGCCTGCCGCCCAGTGACTGCTGGGATAGGCTCCAGCATTCCCATGACCCTTAGCAGGATTAGCGGTTTGGATAATGGATGGATGTATATACACCGTACATGGCCAAAAGCATGTGGACACCCAAACATGGTCCTCATTCCAAAACCATGAGCATTAATATGGAGTTGGTCCCCCTTTGCTGCCATAACAGCCTCCATTCCTCTGGGAAGGCTTTCCACTAGATTTTGGAACATGGCTGCGGGGATTTGCTCCCATTCAGCCGCAAGAGCATTAGTGAGGTCGGCCACTGATGTTGGGGAGAAGGCCTGGCTCGCAGTCGGCGTTCCAGTTCTTCCCAAAGTTGTTGGATGTGGTTGAGGTCAGGACTCTTGTGCAGGCCAGTCATGTTCGTCCACACCAAACTTGGCAAACCAAACCATGTCTTTATGGAGCTCGCTTCGTGCATGGGGGCACTGTCATGCTGAAACAGGAAAGGGCCTTCCCTAAGCTGCTGCCACAACGTTGGAAACACACTGCTCCCCGGAATGTTATTGCATGCTGTAGCATTAATCAGGAATCAGGAAAACTTTGTCATTTCAATTCATGCACTTGCATACATGAAATGAGCAGTACAACACAAAGACAAAAACACATCCAAAAACTACAAGAACACACATACCCAAACTAACACACATATCCAAACTAACACACATATCCAAACTAACACATATACCCAAACTAACACATATATCCAAACTAAACAAAAAAAAATCACTCCAAGGGAATGAATGCCAGTCAGGATGACTGTCGGAACTGCCGGTCTGCATGGGCTAGCAGTTAGCTTAGCCCGCCCCGCTTCCACATCCTGTCAGACTGCCCTTGGTGTGTCCTCTTTGGGCACAGCTCTGGACAGGGGCCATGGTCCCCCGGGCCCACCGGACGCAGCAGACCAAGCTCTCCTGGCCGATCCAGCGCCAGCTCTCCCAGCCAGACACCCTCGACACACCTCCCCGCACTCAACACGACGACACCAAAAACACCACAGTCAACGCCGGGCGAGGCCGTAGCCAGGCCGCCCTCGGTGTTATCAGAACTGCCGGTCTGCATGAGCTGGCAGTTAGACTAGCCTGTCCCGCTCTCCCTGCCGATCCAGCGCCAGCTGTCCAGCCATCAAACAAGGCCAAAACTTACTGGGTGAGGCCGCTGCAAATGTGAATCCGCGCTGCCTTCTTCCGACACCGGCCCTGGGTGTTGTTAATTAAGATCTTCCTTTACTGGAACTAAGAGGCCTCGCCCAAACCATAAAAAACAGCCCCGGACCATTATTCCATGTCCACCAAACGCTACAGTTGGCACTGAGCATAAGGGCAAGTAGGGTTCTCCTGGCATCCACCAAACCCAGATCGGTCTGTCAGACTGCCAGATAGTGAAACGTGATTCATCACTCCAGAGAGCCTTTCCACCGCTCCACAGTCCGATGGCGGTGTGCTTTACACCACCCCAGCCGATGCTCGGTATTGTGCGTGGTGATCTCAGGCTTGTGTGTGGCTGCTCGGCCATGGAAACCCATTTCATGAGGCTTCCAGCGAGCAGTTGTTGTGCTGACGTTGCTTCCGGAGGCGGTTTGGAGCTCGGCGGTGAGTCTTGCAACCGAGGACAGACGATTTTCACACGCTCCGCTCCAGCAGTTGGTGGTCCCGTTCTGCGGTCTTGTGTGTTCTGCCGCATCGCAGCTGAGCCGCTGTTGCTCCGAGACCTTTCTTCCCACTTCACAATAACAGACTTACAGACGACCGGGGGCAGATCTAGCGGGGCGGAAATTTGACAAACTGACTCGTTGGAAAAGGTGACATCCTATGACAGTCAGGTTGAAAGTCGCCGAGCTCTTCAGGGCAACCCCATTGTACTGCCAGTGCTTTTCTGTGCAGATTGTATGGCTGCATGCTTTATTTTGTGCACTTGTTGGCAATGGATGTGGCTGAAGTAGCAGAACCCACTGTTTACAAGGGGCGTCCACATGGATTTGGCCATATATGTGTCATTGTGAGTATAGTTACAGGCATTGTATACCGTCTATGATTTTTGTCAACGTGGGGTTCCTCGTGTGTGTGTGTGTGTGTGTGTGTGTGTGTGTGTGTGTGTGTGTGTGTGTGTGTGTGTGTGTGTGTGCATATGTGTGAACAGTAGACCTATGGGGGGTGAACGTGCCTGCCAAACATCGTTTACTGTTGTGGTGCCAAGAAACGGTAGCCTTTGTG
The DNA here is from genome assembly GCF_029633865.1 of Lampris incognitus. Lineage (NCBI taxonomy): Eukaryota > Metazoa > Chordata > Actinopteri > Lampriformes > Lampridae > Lampris > Lampris incognitus. The sequence goes on from NC_079220.1 coordinate 7,141,888, forward strand.
TGACGACAAACCTCCCCAATCCGATTTGGCTGGGGGGAGCTCTCCCTCCCTCTCTCTCTCTCTCTCTCTCTCTCTCTCTCCCTCTCCCCCCCCCCTCTGTCTTCTCTCTCAAGTCCCTTTGCGATGCTGCAGAGTTGAGACAAGGAAACGGAGAAAAATCCCTCTTTTGTTATTCAGATTCTCCACACCACTCACTGAAAATGAAAGATAATCTTGTCAACAATGGACTGGCCTCCCGTTACTATAAATAGCGTTTTATCTCTAACGGGTACCAGTTTGACCCTTTTTTTTAAAAAACCCTGTTTTGCAGTACTCATTTCCTTTATCTAGCTGTGTGGTACAACTGTTTTCTTTTTACACCGTTCTCTGAGATATCTTCCATCTGTAGATGGGCTTCTTGGTTTATGGATATGGATATGGAGGAGTGGATGTCTGTATTTCCATATGAATCCACTCAGTGATAATTATAAATCAAGACACTGGTGGTGGTGGAGGATGTAGGGAATTTTATTATTTTTGGCATGCTATTGCATGTCTCATCACACTCATGATAATACCTGTCCTCTTTCCTACCTGAAGGAACCACGTGTTGCAGGGTCCTCATCGGGGGCTCATCAATAACTTGACCTAGATTGGCAATCTTTCAAGCATCAATCTCCCCCCCCCCCTTTTCTCCCCAATTGTATCTGGCCAGTTACCCCACCCTTCTGAGCCGTCCCGGTCACTGCTCCACCCCCTCTGCCGATCTGGGGAGGGCTGCAGACTACCACATGCCTCCTCCCATACATGTGGAGTCACCAGCCGCTTCTTTTCACCTGACAGTGAGGAGTTTCACCAGGGGGATGTAGCGCGCGGGAGGATCACGCTATTCCCCTCCGAACAGGCGCCCCGACCGACCAGAGGAGGCGCTAGTGCAGCGACCAGGACACATACCCACATCCAGCTTCACCACCCGCAGACACGGCCAGTTGTGAACACACACCAAAAATAAAGGAAAAAAATAACCTCAAGTGATGGTGTTCGTCCAGAGTAGACTACAGATCATTAACGGCCTTGCAGAGCCGGTACACTGTGTTGCACATCACTCTGACGGGCCCAGTCCAAACATTTTCCACTTAAAAATGTCATGATTTATACATCGTCCAACAAACTGCTCAGCTTGTTCAGCATCCCCTCGATCTGCTCTCCACGTGGTCCGACCCGATGCCGTCTCCCTCCCAGCTCCCATCACAGCACGTCATTATCTGACAAGTCCTGTTTCGCAGCAAACCTGGGATTGGCTCAGATGGTCCCCCCCATGAACCCCAAACAGAGTTTTGCAAAGATGGTGTGTGTAGAGACATGCGGATGTGTAACTTCTTGCCAGTCTGACAAAGTCGACTGACGATCGCTCGCCACACAAGGCGCCCACCGGTGGGTTCGCGTGGCAAGTTAACTTGATCCTTTTATAAGATGGTTCCACATCCGTGCGCCCACGCTTAGCAGTCAGGGCCCACATGTCCACCGGCCCTCTGGAGATCCTGCGGTTATGGAGATCCCCGGATCCGGTTTTGGTTCCGTTCCTGGTCTTGACAGGTTTCCTATGCGTGAGTCAGAAATCCAGCAGGGACGCGGTGAACCCACGGGCTTTACTCGCCGCACACAGATGGCTTTCAGCTTCAGTCTCAAGTTCAGCAAAGCATCATCGGGGCTGAAGAAGTAGAGTGTAAAGGTAGACGTGTAGGTGTAGCTCAGTGAATATCGTGACGGCTCCACACGCTGCAGAGAAACTGTGCAGTGTCCTCAGTATGCAGCATGTGTTTGCTTGCTGGCTTGAGTTCAGTTCGACCCGTTTTATTATCCATGGGCCACGCAAAATATGTGTGGATCACTTCCCTTTCCTCACGAGAGAGAGCCTCGCACTTTCTCCGGTGGTCAGGGAAGCGTAACAAAATGGCAAGACTAGGGGGTCCGGGTGGGGTAGCGGTCTATTCCGTTGCCTACCAACACGGGGATCGGCGGTTTGAATCCCCGTGTTACTTCTGGCTTGGTCGGACGTCCCCACAGACACAATTGGCCGTGTCTGCGGTTGGGAAGTTGGATGTGGGTATGTGTCCTGGTCGCTGCACTAGCGCCTCCTCTGGTCGGGGGGGGGGGGGCTGGGGGGAATAGCGTGATCCTCTCACACGCTACAGCCCCCTGGTGAAACTCCTCACTGTCAGGTGAAAAGAAGCGGCTGGCGACTCCACATGTATGGGAGGAGGCATGTGGTAGTCTGCAGCCCTCCCCGGATCGGCAGAGGGGGTGGAGCAGCGACCGGGACGGCTCAGAAGAGCGGGGTAGTTGGCCGGATACAATTGAGAGAAAAAGGGGGGGGGGTGTAACGACCATGGATGATGAGACTCGCTAGCCCTTGGCTAACGGGTCGGACCCTTTAGTTGACTGGCTAGCTCAGTCGGGTTCGCGTCCCAGCTGCGGCGGATTCCCGCCCCCCCCCCCCCCCGAATTTGCTACAAATGGCAAGACTAGATTCTTGTGACCGCCATGGGACAACCAAAACATAGCGTGATAGACGGGGGGGGGGGCAAGCGTGTGTCAACCAAACACACCTCAGCAGTGACGGGATACGGGATAGACGTATAGAGACGGGGTCCGGCTGCTGGGGTTATCAAGCTTCAGTGGCGGGCGTGGACACATTATGGAACATATGTTTTCATGCCTCTCTGCACCAGCGCACACCTGCTCCTGTATCGGACTCACAACGAACAAGTCAAGGTGCACACACATGATATACTTACAGGCCTCCGGCTGCTGGACACAGGCCCACTGAGCTGCATGTTAGGACACACACACACACACACACACACACACACACACACACACACACACACACACACACACATTAAGACACCCTCACACACTCACACTCACACACACACACACACACACACACACTAAGACACTTGTGCATACACACATATATGCAAACAGAAATGCAATTTGCATGCAGACACACACGCACACGGACACACACACATGCATACAAGCACATAAAAAATACAAACATATAATATAATATTATATTATTATATTATATTATATTATATTATATGAGTAATGTAATTGGATGCACACAGGCAGACACACATTTTCTGTTTTCCACGTCCTCTTTCTCCACTGTGCATCCAGACACAGGTGCACGCACACACACACACACACACACACACACACACACACACACACACACACACACACACACACACACACACACACACACACACACACATTTACCTACAGATGATTACATAAACACACACTGAGGCAAAATTATGTATTCAAGAAGACACTCACACAAGGAGATGAACACCACACACACACACACACACACACACACACACACACACACACACACACACACACACACACACAGTGCTGAGTGTTCCCTGAGCACTGAGTGAGTGAGTGAGTGTACAAGGTGTTGGTACAAAACTGGTGGTGGAGAATTTGATTTGTCTGTTTGTGCTCGTGTAGTGTGTCTCTGTAATTGTGTGTGTGTGTGTGTGTGTGTGTGTGTGTGTGTGTGTGTGTGTGTGTGTGTGTGCTAGTGATGATGTCACCGTGTTCTTCTGCTCCGGTTGGCGCGGTAAACGCTGTCGCCTCCGATCTTCCTCAGCTTTTCCTCTGTTGTGTCTCGCACCCCCCTTTCTCCACCACGCACCCCTCCACACACACACACGCACACAAACACACATGTAAACACAAATAAACACATACACACACATACCACAATCACAATTTTTCCTGCTAGTCCTTTTCACACATTCACACGTGTGCACAGAAATTCACATGGCTGATAAGGGGTACTTGTTCTTGCTATGAGCCACTGCCCCCCCACCCCCCATCCCCCATGCCAACCCCTCCCCCATGCCAACCCCTCCCCCCAACCCCCCATCCCAACCCACAACACATAACACCACAAGAGACAGCACACACATGCATAAGTCACGCTCACACAGCATAATCACACACACACACAGACACACACACACATGCACACACACACACACACGGGCGTGCACGCAGAGGGCGGTGCACAGAGATGATATGCCGTCCCAGATGTAAGTAAAAGGTAAGTTCCGTGAGGGCTGCAGGGAGCAGGCTGATCTAAACCCAGCGGCTTCTATAAATAGCTTGATACGCTGAATATCTCCTCGTGGGGTTCCACAAAAGAGTGTGCGTGTGCGTGCGTTGGTGCGTGCGCGTGTTCTTGTTCTGCTATATTTGTGAGAACCAGTTTTATTTTTGCACCGTCGAAATGAGGACATTTCTGTAGTGAGGGCAGGATACGATTAGAAAGGCATGGGGCGTCCGGTTGGCGTGGCGATCTATTCCGTTGCCTACCAACACGGGGATCGCCGGTTCGAATCCCCGTGTTACCTCCGGCTTGGTCGGGCGTCCCTACAGACACAATTGACCGTGTCTGCGGAAGGGAGGCCGGATGTGGGTATGTGTCCTGGTCGCTGCACTAGCGCCTCCTCTGGTCGGTCGGGGCGCCTCTGAGGGGGGGAATAGCGTGATCCTCCCACGCGCTACGTCCCCCTGGTGAAACTCCTCACTGTCAGGTGAAAAGAAGCGGCTGGCGACTCCACATGTAAGGGAGGAGGTATATGGTAGTCTGCAGCCCTCCCCGGATCGGCAGAGGGGGTGGAGCAGCGCCCGGGGTGGCTCGGAAGAGTGGGGTAATTGGGGGAGGTGGTGATATAGTCAGTGGCGGTCCTCACAAGTGTGCGTGCGTGTGTGCGTCATACACGTGCCTTTACACGTGCATCCTGGCAGCTAACCGGTGTCGCTGTACTCGGGATGGTTTACTCATCCTGAGCGGTAGGGGTTACTTCTTCCTCGGCACTTTTCAATAGTCACACCAGTGATTAACACCTTCACGGCTGAGTCAGGGGATTCACGAATCAAATTAATTTTGATGGTCCCTAACGACTTCAAGGCACACTTTAAATATCTTACCACGTTTTTCCTCTTCTTCTTTGAAACCAGTTGCTGTTCGGAGCCGTTTTGCGGTGACCTTTCCACGTCACTGCGATCACGCGTTTGATTTGAAACTCTAGCGTCACCGTGTGGTGCCTCAGCAGGCGGCCCACTTGCTTTCTGGTCGACACCGGCATGTTTTTGTTTTGTTTTTCATGCTTCTATAATTTGTAACACGACGAGAGACGCCGGTGAGTCAGACAAGACATGACTCACCTGTGAGCAGGGGTGTCGCACAGAAATCTGGGCCCCTTTCCTCTTTTGTCTCTCACGCACCACGTTTTTGAGTTCTAGCGTGCTGTATGTCATTTACAACCACAGTATATTCATCTATTTTACCCCAATTGAGCCTTTTGTCAGCGGTCACTCACGACAGGACTAGATGAGCTGCATTGAGAGATGCTCGTGCGGGCGGGGGGGGGGGGGCGGACTAAACCATTTTGCACCTTTTGTAAGGGGTGAGAGGGGCTCCAGAGAGCCTCCACTATTTTCTTTAAGTCCCTCAACCGATGTGTTGAGCCAATTCTAACTGAAGTTATGACGCTAATTAGTTAGAAATAAAAATTTGCAAACCATTCCAGGCTTCCTGAGCCCCCCCCCCACCTTCTGGGTCCTGGTAGCCCCCCCCCCCCCCACGATGCCTGTGAGAGTTACTGAAGAGACCGTCTGCTCAGCACTCTCAGACGGAGCGGAGCAGAATAGGTTGGCGGGGGTCAGAACAGAATTTACATGCTTCGTTTTCACCGTGAAGCTGGATCAGTGGCATCCCCGGTGTGGATCGTTAGGATCCAAACAGACTCTTTAACATTACGTCAAAGAACATCAGTTCTACACACGCACGCGCACACACGGTCAGTCGGGGTGCTTGTTCAGGGGGGAGGGGGCACGCGCTACGTCCTCCTGGCGAAACTCCTCGCTGTCAGGTGAAAAGAAGCGGGTGGCTACTCCACATGTATGGGAGGAGGCATATGGTAGTCCGCAGCCCTCCCTGGATCGGCAGAGGGGGTGGAGCAGCGACCGGGATGGCTCGGAAGAGTGGGGTAATTGGAGAGGTACAATTAGGGAGAAAAAATCCCCCCCCCCCAAAAAAAGAAAGAAACAAGCTTTGCTGGCCAAGCATGTTTTTACACAAACAAGGAAATTGTCTTTGGTGGTCAGAACTCACAATGTACTTTATATACATACATACATACTTACATACATGCATATACACATATGTTTATATACAGTACATACAGTACATACATACATACATACATACATACATACATACATACATACATACATACATACATACATACATACATTTACATAGTACACACCATACATACACACACACACACAGTACACACATAACATGCATTCATGCATGCATGCATAGTACACATACATACATACATACATACATACATACATACATAGATACATAGATACATACATACACACACACATGCATATATACACATACGTATGTATATGCAGTACATACATCCACATTACATAGTACATGCCATACATACATGCATGCATGCATACATACATAGTACACACACATACATACATTCATACATGCATATTTACATGCAAATGTATGCACATATATAGCATGATATCTACTTACATATGTAAAAGTAACATGTTCAAGAATGTATCTGTGAACTGTTTGGTAATGTAAAGAATAATATCAAACCAAAACTAGTTTTCAAATAATACTCCCCCAAATAAGTCACACCTCGTTTCGTGAGAAATGTAAGCCGATAGATTCTCATCGTCATTAATGTAGACAACAGATTTGTGTATTAACATATGATAGTAGCCGAATATCAACCAGTGATGATAAACGATAAACAATAATACTGAATTATTACTGATTGATTGTTTTTATTTGAACATGTAACAAAAAACAAAATGAAATGAACAACAAACTCAATAAATAAATTCTCATAAACAACACATCAAATATTACATGTTCAAAAAGGAGTAGGAGGAAGTATACACTTATTTATTCCTACCCCTTCTCCACTACTCATCAGTTAACTCAATCTTTATCAATTATCTCAATTCTGTGTACAACCTAAATATCACCAGTGTCACTAATTTAAAACTTAAACAGTTGCCGCAACCCGTCCTCATCCTGAAACCTCTCCACGCTAGTTTTGTGTGCATCTTTTCGAACTGAACGTTTCTACTTTGCTTGAGTCCCACAACCAAACTATTCCACAAGTTCACCCCACAGATGGAAACACACACAGTCCTTTTGTTGTACAAACACAGTTTCTTTAAATCGAACTTTCCTCTCAAATTATACCCCCCCCCGTCGAAGAAGATTTTTTTGTATGTTACCCAGTAGTAAATTATTTCTTGCTTCATTCATTATTTGTGCTGTGTTAAATTCTTTGAGATCCGTGAACTTCAAGGCATGTGACTTTAAGAACAGCATGTTAATGTGTTAGTGGAATCCTGCATTTTTAGTTATCCTTGTGACCCTTTTTGCAGTATGCATCATGCATGTAGGTTTCTTTTGTTGCTGTTGCCCCATACCTCCACACAGTTATTCAGATATGGCAATACAAGTGAACAATATAGCATGTACAGTGCTTTATGGTCCAGGCTGTGCCTTGTTCTACCCAGGACTGCAAAACAACTTGCCAGCTTTGCTCGCACATATTTTACATGAGGTTTCCAGCAGATTTGGTGGTCTATTATCACACCTGGATATCTATTTTATATACTCTTTCTGTGTTGACATTGTCGATCATCATTTGTACTTGAGTGTTTATTTTACAATTTACCAACAACATAATCTTTGTTTTGTTCAAATTTAACAATAATTTGTTTATGTCAAACCACCTTTTCAATTTTCTCATTTCTGTTATGATCACTTCCAAAAGCTACTGTAAATTCTCCCCAGAACAGAAAATACTGGTGTCGTCCGCAAATGGAACAATTTTCAATATTTTTGGTACTCCGCTTATATAATTTATGTACAGAATAAACTATTTCGGGCCAAATACTGACCCCTGAGGGACTCCACAATTAATATCCATACATGTTGATTTATCCAAAGGAGTTGAATCAAGTGCAAGTCCAGTTGCACTTGATTCAACTCCTTTGGATAACCATGACCTGGATGAATGAGAACATTCACAGACATGTTGATTTATGCCCACCTATCTTCACAACTTCCAGTTTCTTAAAAAGCTTTTCACCCAATTCAGCAAAACTCCGCTGATACCATACCTTTCCAAATGTTCAAGTAATATATTGTGATCAATGGTACTAAAAGCTCTTTTTTAGATCTATAAATATTCCTGCTGCATCCTTTTTTTGGCTATACAATTAGTCATTTGTTCTATGAATTCAGTTAGCGCCACTGATGTTGATCTGGTTCTGAATCCATACTGGCTGTCGGTCAGTAATTTGTGCTTCTCAATGAATTTGTTTAATTGGTCATTCCCAACATTCCCAAATCCTCTGTGAATAGTACAGATGGCCATTGTAACTCTAGTTAATGGTCACACTCATATTTGCATATGTAACTGGTCATTGGTTTGGGTCGTTAAACCGCTGTATTGTTTATAAGGGTGGGACACCTGCAGTCAGTTTAGGCTGGAGAGGCCACTTAGATGAGTGGTGAAACATAGTATCTGTTGGTAAACGTTGTATCCAGATGAATGATTCAGCCTTCTTTGATTTTCTTACCTGGATTATTGAGCATGCATCAAGACATGTACTATAAACGGCTTCCAACACCCCCCCCCCCAAATAAAAAAGAAAAGAAAAGAAAATCATGATTTACATAGAAAGGGCCAACATTTAGTTTAGAGCGGAAATGGGGGAAGCATTTGAAGAAGAAGGGCACTCTTACCGACTGTGAAGTTGAAATAATGGTTGACCAAATTGACAGAGGAAAGCGTGTATTATATGGAAGCTTAAACTCTGGCAATACCAACAAAATGAAACAAGCTGAATGGCAGAAAATAACCGCAGCAGAAGTGAACGCCGTCAGTTCTGAGACATGGACTCCGGAGGAGATTAAGAAAAAAGACACGCCTGACAGCGTAGGTTATTCTTACTCCCCACTAATAAGAATAATCTTTATTTAGGTAAAGGTAGTGTTTTCGTGGGTACACATGGTTTATACAAGCTTTTTCCATTGCCTTAGCAGTACAGTTTTGTTTCCTGTTGGAAAACCTTATTATGACCAGGGGTGTAGCACAAAATTCTGGGCCCTATACATAAGCAGTCCCTGTGGGCCCCTTTCCTCTTTTGTCTCTCACGCATCACTTTTTTTTAGTTCTGGCATACTGTATATTATTTACCATCACAGTACATTCATCTATTTTAACCTAACTTAACTATCTTTAACCTAACTTAACCTAACTTGACTCTTGCAGTGATTGAAAAAATGGCTCTGTGCTTGTGCTTCTAGCAGCAGTCGCTCGCGACAGGACTAGATGAGCTGCATTGAGAGACACTCGTGAGCGGCGGACTAAACCATTTTGCACCCTTTGTCAGGGGGGACAGTGGCCTCAGAGGGGGGGTGAGAGGGGCCCCAGAGAGCCTCCACTATTTTCTCTAAGTCCCTCAACCGATGTATTGAGCCAATTTTAACAGACGTTATGACACTAATTAGTTAGAAATAAAAATGTGCAAACCAAAACAAACGTTTAATTCCAGGCTTTCCGAGGGCCCCCCCCCCCTCTGGGTCCTGGTAGGTCCTTCACCCCCCGCCCCCTCTACATCGCCGCTGATTATGCCCGGTTTATCGCGCTTGTTTCTCCGAGGGAGAGGGTGATATGGCTCAGTGTTGTTATTGTTGTTATTGTCGAGCGAGCTTTTTAATATCGTCGACTTTGCCGCTGTGGGATTCCTTTTTTGGTCCCTTGGCGTTTTGTTTGTACCAGCTAGTTAGCTTAGCCAGCCAGCTAGTTAGCTTAGCCAGCCAGGTAGTTAGCTTAGCCAGCCAACTACTTAGCCTAGCCAGCCAGGTAGTTAGTTTAGCCAGCTAGTTAGCTTAACCAGCTAGCTAGTTGGCTTTGCAAACCAGCTAGTTAGCTTAGCCAGCCAGCTAGTTAGCTTTGCAAGCCACCGGCTCAGTAGTTGGTTTTTTTTTTTTCAGTCTGACTTCCAGAAGTAATCCAAGCAGCGGTCAAAGCAAATAACTCTGTTGTAGATAGTCCGAGGTCCGTAATCCAAAATGAGTCAATCGCGAAATTATTTTCAAAAACCGAGGACAAAGAGACAACGAGCGAGGGACTCGTTTCAGGGAGGGATCGAACACACCACCACCGCATCTGTTAAAAGGTGATATGATTGTAGAAATGAGGATTGAAGGTATTTTATGGAGTAAAGGTGTAACACACATACTCCATCAGTTCATGTAAACTCCACTGAATGGGTGTTATGCTCTGTGAGACCTGTCTGTGGTTCAGCTGGTAAGATATACTGTGCAGAGGACGAGCAGTCCTTCACAACCACACGGAGTTACCTAGCCATATGTAAAAGATGATTACAAATTATGACTAGTGTCACTCTAATATACCCACACATCCGCCAACACACCTCCTGTTACTTGTCTGTGTGCACGGACACCCATTTTGAAATTATGTTTATCTTATTTTGAAAATGGATAGAAGTTACCTATTAGTTCTGAAAAAAGTCCATCCCAGCAGTTGTGATCCTCCACCACATATTATTAATCTTTCTCACCCATTCACCACCTCTCCTCAAGGCTTGTTCTCTCTCTCTCTCTGTCTCTCTCTCGCTCTCTCTCTGTGGCTCTTCACAAGTTTTATGCCTTTAATAACCTCGCCAAAAAGAAAATTCAATAAGGAGAAAGACGTAAACTGAAAGTGTGTAGTCTTGGTGGACCTGGGTAATAACCAACCTATCTCTCCCTCTCTCTCCACCATCATCTCCCTTGTCCTCACTGTGTATCTCTATCTCTTCCTCCTCCTCCATTTCTCCTCTCTCCCTCACCCCATCACTATTCTCCTCCTGTGTTTCCAATCTTCCCTCATTCCTCTGTTTTCTCCCTCATCCTTTCCTCCCCTTCTTTCTGTCTCTGCTCCCTCCACATGCAGGGGATGAAGTGGTTTGGTGGTATGTGGCTTGGCAGCAGCAGCAGGAGGTGTAGAAGGAGTCGTAGTACTGCTAGTAATAGCAGTACTTGTAATGGTGGTGGTGTGCTGCTCCCCTTGGTTCTCCTGGTGGCGGTGATGCTCCTCGCCGGCCCAGCGGTGGCCCAGAAGCAGCGGCCCAGTGGCGGTGGCATTTCAGAGAAAGTCCCGGTCCTGAACATTGCGGTGATACTGGGCCGCACTCGCTACATCTCGGACCGGGACATCCGGGCCTTGTGGAGCAAGGAGGACCCCATTGATGTCAACGTGGTCACGCTGCTGGTCAACGAGACGGACCCCAAGAGCATCATCACGCACATGTGCGACCTGATGTCCGGCACCAAGATCCATGGCGTGGTGTTTGGCGATGGCACCGACCAGGAGGCCATCGCCCAGATTTTGGATTTTATTTCCTCACAGACGCTCATTCCGATCCTCGGCATCCACGGCGGGTCCTCCATGATCATGGCTGACAAGGTACAGATGAGAGAGATGAATGAATGGTGTGCACGGGTTGATGGATGGAAGGGTGGATGAATAGACAGATGGGCCCACGTATGGGTGGTTGGATGTATGTATGTATGTATATGTGGATCGATGTGAGGACGTATGGATGGTTAGATGGATGGATTTATAGATGGATGTATCGATGGAGGAATTAATG
>NC_079220.1:7156192-7191958 GCF_029633865.1 Lampris incognitus
TGAAAGAGGATAACAGAATTATAATGGAATTATAAAATGTATGAAGAATATGATGAGGAGGATGCCAAGCAGTGTCCAGACGCCACCTGAACAGTCCAGGACTCAAGCCACGTGACCAGCATCACCAAGTAAAATACTTAAATAAATAAATAGTCAGGCATCGAAGTGAGAGAAGGATATAACATTAAAACAGGATAACAAAGTTATATGGCTTTATAAGATATATAAAAAAGAAACTGTAATGGGGAGGATGCCAAGCAGTGTCCAGGTGGCGACCGCTGTCACCATGGAGACCTGGGAGGAGGACTGACTGGACCTGCACACAAGGGAGACTCGCGTCACACCATTCACACACGCACACACACAGAAGAAGAGAAAGGAGAAGACATCGTTCAGAGAGAGAGAAAAGACATGTGAGAGAAGAGAACAGTTCGCACTAGTCAATGTATAATCTGTATAATCTATCATTTATAATCTATACTCTATAATCTATACGCTGTACTCTATAATCTATACTCTATAATCTATACTATATAATCTATACTCTATACTCTATATTCTATACTCTAATTTATAATCTATACTCTATAATCTATACTCTATAATCTATAATCTATACTCTATAATCTATACTCTATATTCTATATTCTATACTCTAATTTATAATCTATACTCTATAATCTATACTCTATACTCTATAATCTATACTATATAATCTATACTCTGTACGCTATACTCTAATTTATAATCTATACTCTATAATCTATAATCTGTACTCTATAATCTCGTTGGCAGAACAGTGGTTGGGAAATTCATTGAGACCGAAACCGACCCACCATGCAGTACAGGTTATGAAGTACTCAATTTAAAGGCAACTAATTTTGTTTTTTTTAATGGAATTTCCCCACCTTTGCTCCCCAATTGTATCCGGCCAATTTCCCCACTCTTCTTAGCTGTCCCGGTTGCTGCTCCACCCCCTCTGCAGATCCGGGGAGGGCTGCAGCCTACCACATGCCTCCTCTGATACATGTGGAGTCGCCAGCCGCTTCTTTTCACCTGACAGTGAGGAGTTTCGCCAGGGGGACGTAGAGCATGGGAGGATCACGCTATTCCCCCCAGTTCCCCCTCCTCCCCGAACAGGCGCCCCGACCGACCAGAGGAGGCGCTAGTGCAGCGACCAGGATACACCCACATCCGGCTTCCCACCCGCAGACACGGCCAATTGTGTCGGTAGGGACGCCCGAATAAGCCGGAGGCAACACGGGGATTCGAACCAACGATCCCCATGTTGGTAGGCAACAGAATAGACTGCTACACTACTTGGACGCCCCAAAAAGATGAGTTTTAAGTTTGAATTTAAAGGACTCAACAGACTGATTGTCTGATGGCAGCAGGCAGGTTATTGCACAAGAACGGAGCCCAATAGGAAAAGGCCCTGCTTGCACCAGCTGACTTCCTTTTAACTTTGGGTCGATATGGACTGTACGGTTTAAGGAGATCAGACAGGTAAGATGGGGCCAGCCCGTTTAGGATTTTATAAGTCAGCAGAAGCGCCTTGAAGTCTGATCTAACATGGATAGAAAGCCAATGAAGGGAGGCAAGAATTGATGTGATATGGTCATCTTTTCTAGTTTTAGTTAGGATTCTGGCATCAGCACTCTGCAGCTTCTCTCTCTCTCTCTCTCTCTCTCTCTCGCTCTCTCACACGCGCGCACACACACACACACACACACACACACACACACACACACACACGTGTGAGAAAGAGGGAATTTATCCATCCATCCATCCATTATCCGAACCGCTTCTCTTGCTCTTAGGGTCGCGGGATGCTGGAGCCTATCCCAGCAGTCATTGGGCGGCAGGCGGGGAGACACCCTGGACAGGCTGCCAGGCCACCACAAGGCCCACACACACACACACATTCCTACCTAGGGGCAATTTAATATGGCCGATTCACCTGGCCTGCATGTGTTTGGACTGTGGGAGGAAACCCACACAGACACGGGAGAACATGCAAACTCCACACAGAGGACGAGCCGGGATGACCCCCAAGGTTGGACTACCCCGGGGCTCGAACCCAGAACCTTGTTGCTGTGAGGCGACTGTGCTAACCACTGCACCACCGTGAAATATTGTAGTGAATTCGGGGGGCAGCCTGGGTACCGCCACAGCCGGGCACCATGGCTGACTACGTTAACCAGTCCACTAAAGGGTTTATGTGTTTTGTTATTTACATGAATATCTGTGGTCTCTTCCCACCTCCCACCCAATGACTGCTGGGATAGGCTCCAGCATCCCTGCAACCCTGAGAGCAGGATAAGTGGTTTGGATAATGGATGGATGGATGGATGTATATCTGTCATCTGCACTGTACATGTTTTATATATACATATTTATACCATATGTGAACACACCAGTGTGTGTAAAAAGTGTGTATAATTGTACGAGTGCGGCCAAGTGTGTGTGTGTGTGTGTGTGTGTGTGTGTGTGTGTGTGTGAGAGTAACAGACTCAGTCTCTCCGGGAGGTAGATGATGATGATGACGATGATGACTTCCAGTTCAGTCCATTTCCACCTCAACCTCTGGAGGATCTTATCTGAGAGCTCCCTTGTAGAAAAGAGACTGGTTACGTGTCATCATCTCTTTTCTCTCTCTCTCACTCGCTCTCTCTCTCTCTCACTCACTTTCTCGCTCTTTCTCTCTCTATTCCCTCTCTCTCTCTCTTTCTCTCTCCCTCTCGCTCTGTCTCTTTCTCTGTCTCTCTCTCTATTTCCCCCTCTCTCACCCTCTCTTTCTCTCTCACTCTCACTCTTTCTCACTCTTACTCTTTCTCACTCTTTTTCTGTCTATTCTCTCTCTTGCTCTGTCTCTTTCTCTCTGTCTCTCTTTTTCGCTTTCTCTCTATTTCCTCCCTCTCTCACTCTCTCTCTCTCTCTCTCTCTCTCTCTCTCTCTCTCTCTCTCTCTCTCTCTCTCTCTCTCTGTCTCTCTATATAGTCCCCCCTCTGTCTGTCTGTCTCTCTCTCTCTCTCTCTCTCTCTCTCCGTCCCTCCATCTTTCATCGCGCTTGTTAATTAGATAAATGTTGCAGCATCTCGCTGCATTAGCCTATCCCATACATCTCCCAGCCTTTGTTGAATAATGCATCTCTCCCCTGTATTGAAAAGAATACATTATTGATTAGGGGGTGAAATGTATTCAAAGCACTTCAGCTGGAGGGAGACCTCGCTGGCAAGTCTTTGAATCGGCGGTGCAGCGAGGGGAAAGTAACATATCTGTCTCTGCACCGGCAATAATACCATCTGTTACATCTCCTTTCGAGCTTTTATTCTTTTTGTTGTGTTTTTTTTCTGCATTTTGTTGTCTCCTTCCATCTCTCTGCCTGCCTTTTGCCGTCTCTCTCTCTCTCTATCGCTCTCCTAATCCTGCGGGTGATTGTCTGGCCTGGCTTGTTGATTTACCTCATGTAATTCTCACGCTAAATGGTTATTGACTCACTCGCGGGCCGATTTGCCGGGGCCAATAATGGCAATTGCAATCATGTTGGTCATGAACATTGCCGACTCGGTTATCTCTTCGTTTGTGTGTCTGCCTTCGCTCACCGGCTCCTTTTACACCCGGAAATGAAATGTTCCACCCATCTGGACTGTGTATTGATATGATTTAGCCAGATTACACCAAGAACCCCTGCGTCTATAGAGACAGCCGATCATTCTTCTGCACAAAATCTTTCTTCTGCAATGATGAGACGGCCTACAGGGACGAGATTCAGCACCTCACACCATGGTGCACCACCGACAGTCTTGTCCTCAGTGTGCAGAAGACGAAGAAGCTGATTGTGGACTTCAGGAGGTCTAGAATCAGAATAATTTCATTCATTCATTCATCATTAGCCGCTTCTCCGGGGTCGGGTCGCGGTGGCAGCAAGCTAAGTAGGGCACTCCAGACGTCCCTCCCCCCAGCAATGCCCTCCAGCTCCTCCTGAGGGAGCCCAAGGCGTTCCCAGGCCAGATTGGACATGTAGCCCCTCCAGCGAGTTCTGGGTCTACCCCGGGGTCTCCTCCCAGTTGGCCGTGACCAGAAAACCTCCAAAGGAAAGCGCCCAGGAGGCATCCTAAGCAGATGCCCGAACCACCTCAACTGGCTCCTTTCGACGCCAAGGAGCAGCGGCTCTACTCCGAGCTCCCTTCGGATGTCCGAGCAAGAGGATCAGAATACTTTATTCGTCCCCGAGGGGAAGTCGAGTTGAAGCTGCAGCCACTCCCCCACACACATCAATGGGGTGGAAGTGGAGCGTGTCTTCAGCTTTAAATTCCTTGGAGTCCACATCAACGAGGACCTCTCCTGGACTTCAAACACCCAGGCCCTTGTGAAGAAGGCCCGACAACGCCTGCATTTCCCTAGGAGCGCCCGTCTATCCCCCAAAATTCTCACCAATTTGTACCACTGCACCACAGAGAGCATCCTGACCAGCTGCATCTCAGCATGGTACGGCAACTGCACAATTGTTTCTAATGACAATAAATTGAATTGAAGTGAATATGCAGTGTGCTCTGCTAGCTACAGCAACTATCCAACTATATCCCGTGTTAAAAGTACATCAAATACACAAGTATTTCCACTTTTTCTGTCTTTTTGACACGGAGGGAGAAGCCATCTTTGATAACTGCGGAGGAGAAAGCTGTTTAATGCAAATGTCTTCATCTCGGTTCTCCATAAGCAGTATAGTCTTCCCTACTAGAGCTGTATTATTATTATTATTGTCAACGCACGGCCGCTTGTCGGCTTCCTGCCACTCAGCCAACTTGTGTTTCCGCTCATGTAATATGGCGAGGGTGGACTAGAAGCACAACAGCATGTACGGCTTATTAAAATGTGCTGATGGTGCGGTGCCTGAACACATCCGGAGGTCGTTTGGGCGATCGGATAGCAATCGGTTCGAAATGACTCCCAGGTTCATTTACATCTGCATTTTAATGCGGTCGACCCCCCCCCTTCCCCCCAATCAATTACAATCTGATTACCAGAGATGCGTGCTGGTGCCAGATGTCAAAGCGGACCCAAGGTCTGTTGTTATCGGCAGGTCCTGTCCGGCGTTTCTGATGTTGTCAGTTGATGGCCGGTGCAGTTGTTGTCCTGGCTCACGCTGCAGAGTCCCACTTAAATGTAATCACGTTGTGCGTAGCAGAAGCGGGACATGCTCTTCTGCTGCTGCTGCTGCTGCTGTGTTCTTGTTTAGTTTGTCTTTTTTTGGAGAGAAAAACAAATGCTGCACTTCCCAACATGACGAAAAGCCCCCCCTCCCGCCCCCGAACGACCAGCGGAGGTGCTAGTGCAGCGACTAGGACACATACGCACATCCGGCTTCCCACCCACAGACACAGACACAGCCAATTCTGTCTGTAGGGACGCCCGACCAAGCCGGAGGTAACACGGAGATTCGAACCGGCGATCCCCGTGTTGGTAGGCAACAGAACAGCCCGCCACGCCACCTGGGCGCCCTTAACGGAAGAGTTTTTTGAAGAGTTTTCCCTTTGTGCTTTCTGTTTTTGCTGAATAAGGCCTAAAGTTTGGTTTATTTACAGCATAACATCCTTGTAGGGGTGAGTTTGTGCATCTTTGTGTGTGTGTGTGTGTGTGTGTGTGTGTGTGTGTGTGCATGTGTGAGTTTTGTATGATCGTTTGCAAATTCTGCCCCCACTGTAATAACATTATTAACACTGAATGGTATATGTCACTGCAAGAGGACAAGGACACACACACACACACACACACACACACACACACACACACACACACACACACACACACGGGGTTTCCACTCTTTTTAAAAAATCGTTTTCCGTGACAGGAAGGCCTGTGTGTGTCCTGGGCGGGAGACAGAGCTGCTTGGGAAAACGGCCCTGCAGGCGTTAAGGCAAGGGCAACTTCATCTTTGCGCAGTTCCTACATGACCGGATGGAGGTCATGGAAGTGGGCTAGCGAATCTGTCCTGAAAGTAAAGCCCTGCAATATCCTAGAAACTGGCTAAGGCGGAAAACCATGTGTCACACCCCCAGACTCCAGCGTCTCCATTTAAAAGGGTCTTAATGATGATGAAGATGTACACTCAAACACAACACAAACACAACGATGCTCTGTAAGCGGACCCCTACTTTATCAATCTATAAGTATCCCCCCCCCCTTCCCCCCCCCCAGTTGTACCCGGCCAATTACTCCACTCTTCTGAGCCGTCCCGGTCGCTGCTCCACCCCCTCTGTTGATCCGGGGAGGGCTGCAGACTACCACATGCCTCCTCCCGTACATGTGGAGTCGCCAGCCGCTTCTTTTCACCTGACAGTGAGGAGATTCACCAGGGGGGTGTAGCGCGTGGGAGGATCACGCTGTTCCCCCCAGTCCCCCCCCTCCCGAACAGGCACCCCGACTGACTAGAGGAGGTGCTAGTGCAGCAACCAGGACACATACCCACATCCGGCTTCCCACCCGCAGACATGGCAAGTTGCGTCTGTAGGGACGCCCGACCAAGCTGGAGGTAACATGGAGACTCGAACAGGCGATCCCCGTGTTGGTAGGCAACGGAATATACCGCCACGCCACCCGGACGCCTATAACAGTGGTTTTTGGCAAATAGATCCCAGGATAACAAACTATGTTCTTTGTTCCTTAGTGTGTGTGTGTGCGTGTGTGTGTGTTTTGTGTTCTGACCCAGGTGATTTTGTTCTGTGCTCTGACCCGGGTCATTCTGACCCAGGTGATGTTACTCATTTCATCCCTGTTGAGAGAGAGAGAGAGAGAGCGCAGCAGTAGTAAGATACCATTTTACGATCTCATTTATGGGTTTGTGTGATTGCTGTCTGGAGACGTTTGTTTTTGAATGGCTTGTATCACAATGCAGTTTAACAAGACCGTCTCCTCCCTGCAGAACCACAGGGCCGCTGCTCTGTCTGCCATTACACCCACTGTGTGTGTTTGTGTGTGTGTGTGTGTGTGTGTGTGTGTGTATCTGGGTTTGTGTGTGTCCACTTGTGAGTGTGAATGCGAGTGTCAGTTAACTGATTGTACGGCTATATCGTTGAAGCACACCTTGTGCTTTGCATGAATATTTGCGTGTGTGTGTGCGTGTGTGTGTGTGTGTGAGACGGCCTCTGTGGCTGGAATACTGCTATAATGATGTCCCTGTGTTGGCAGGTGTCCTATTAAGGTGTTGAGTGAGAAAAATAACAAAAATAACAATAATAACCAGATCACCTATATATATATATGTATATATATATATCAGCACAGCTTGTTTAGTCTCCTGTTTCTCCGTGTCTCAATTCTTCCCGTCTTTTCTTGCGCTCCGTGTTCACCTTTGGCATGTGCTCCAGGAGAGACGGTGATTTAGCAATTTCTCGTCATTTCTCTCTCGTCGTCTCCTTCCTCTTTTTCTGTTTTTTCTTCTTTTTTTTTAATTTCTACTCCAAACCCCGTGATCCGTCTCGTCTCTTCTTCTCTGTTTTATCGCCTGATACTGGAGCTCTGTGTTATCTTACAGAGAGAGAGAGAGAGAGAGAGAGAGAGAGAGAGAGAGAGAGAAGAAGTGTTATCTCTTCTTCTTCTCTCTGCAGCTACTTCCTGTCTGGGTCAGCCGTTCCCTTCGTTTTATCGACGACTTCAGTTGTCGCCAGAGGCACCGTGCCGCCCAGTTTTTTGGGGGGGGGTTTTGAGGGTCTGCAGTTTCACAACTTCATGTACGATATTGTCACAACTCGAAAGTTTCTTGTAAGCCTATAAGCCATGGTGTTATATTAGATTAAACCTACAGAGGGCGTAGTCAAAGAAATTCGTTGAGATAAAACACATAGGAGGGATCTGTATGGTGCAGGTAAAAGCCTAAAAACCCCATATTGGTCCCTTCTGTCGTCTGTGTACCGAGCCCGTTTGTGTGAAAGGGCTGGAGCGGAAGCCGGCCTAGAGGCGCCGCTGAACCACCTAGCATGTTTTGATGTGTGGGTGTTGGAAAGTCAACGTTCAGCTGCGGAACGCGACACTTCTGCAGACGCGTCGGCTCCGTTCCACCACTAAGCGGCGGCGTTTATTAAAACACCCACAGACTGGCGCCGGAGAACAGACTCAGCTGCGACCAGCGTACACAGGAAGTTCAAAAAAGGAGCCGTCAACGGGCATCCGGGTGGCGTGGCGGTCTATTCCGTTGCCTACCATCACGGGGATCGCTGGTTCGAATCCCCGTGTTACCTCCGGCTTGGTCAGGCGTCCCTACAGACACATTTGGCTGCGTCTGCGAGTGGGAAGCCGTTTGAGGGTATGTGTCCTGGTCGCTGCACTAGCGCCTCCTCTGGTCGGTCGGGGCGCCTGTTTTTGTGGGGGAGGGGGAACTGGGGGGAATAGCGTGATCCTCTTACGCGCTACATCCTCCTGGTGAAACGCCTCACTGTCAGGTGAAAAGAAGCGGCTGGTGACTCCACATGTATGGGAGGAGGCATGTGGTAGTCTGCAGCCCTCCCCGGATCGGCAGAGGGGGTGGAGCAGAAACCGGGACGGCTCGGAAAAGTGGGGTAATTGGCCGGGTACAACTGGGGAGAAAAGGGGGAAAATTCAACAAACAAAAAGAAAAAGAAAAGAACAAAGGAGCCATCAAAGGACTCCATGCCGCCCCCCCCAATCTCCTCCTACTGCTGTACCCATGTGTTGTCCAGCCCATCCTGCGCCACTGCTCCCCGTTTCTTTAACACGCTGTCCGTCAAAAAACCAGGTCGAACTCACACGCATAACCAACACTGCTGCCAGGATAACCCCTCTCCCCACACCCAACCTCTCAGAGCGCCATCTCAGGACGTCACACAACCACCCAGGCACCACCCCCCTGTGCTGTCCTCTGGTGCAGCTGCAGGTCTCTGGGGTGCAGAAGGTTCACTTTGGCCAAAGTCTGGTACCCCCGTCCATAGCAGCCCTGACCAGGCTGAGGGAACTGCCAGTCTGGTTTTCATGTTGTTTTACCTGCCGCTGTTGTGTTGTACTTCGTCATGAAGTGTGTAAAGTGTAATGTTGATCCTCCCTGTGTATGTATGTACAGTGCTGTGGAAAATAACCCCCCTCCCCTCCCCCCCGGGAACAATTAACCAAACTAATTAACAAACGAAGACTTTTACTTACCGTGATAAACACAGTTAGCTTCCCCATTACTCTGTACCTCTTTATACAGAAAGAGTAAATAAAGTAAAGACACAGTTAAAGTGATATAATGTCAACACTCTCCCTCCCCTGTTGTCTCTCTCCATCATCCGCTCTCATCTGCTGCTGTCTCTGTCTCCGTCTCGTGTCTGTCTCTCAGAGGATTAGCTAACGTTAGCTAGCAAGCTAGCAACGTCTGTCCTTTGGTATAAGAAGCTAACGTTCTCACCGCGTTAACTTCTTACTCACAGTTTGAATCAGTTTGATTAAAAAGAGAGATTTGTATACCTGTCCCCGTTCTTCATATCTGTCCCCCTGTTCTTCATATCTGTCCCCCTGTTAAGAGGCGTTTCAGAGCTGTGAATAAATTACACACGTCCCGATTTTAAATCTGATCTGAGAGATGGGATCGGCGGGCACGTGCCCCCTCAAACTATGTGTATGTATTAGGTGTGTGAGTCACCTGAGCCTCGGGAAAAGCAAATAGCATGAAAAAAGCACACACACAAACACACAACCCAACAGAAGGTTGCTTATCAAAGCAGATAAACTATTTGCAGAACAGAGCGCGATATAACAGAAACTGGGTCGGCCAGGGCGGCACGGTGGCACAGTGGTTAGTGCGGTCGCCTCACAGCAAGAAGGTCCTGGGTTTGGGCCTCGGGGTAGTTCAACCTTGGGGGTCGTCCCGGGTCGTCCTCTGTGTGGAGTTTGCATGTTCTCCCCGTGTCTGTGTGGGTTTCCTCCGAGGGCTCCAGTTTCCTCCCACAGTCCAAAGACATGTAGGTCAGGTGAATCGGCCATACTAAATTTTCCCTAGGTGTGTGTGTGTGTGTGTGTGTGTGTGTGTGTGTGTGTGTGTGTGTGTGTGTGTGTGTGTGTGTGTGTGTGTGTGTGTATGTGTGTGTGTTGGCCCTGTGTGGTGGCCTGGCGCCCTGTCCAGGGTGTCTCCCCGCCTGCCGCCCAACGACTGCTGGGATAGGCTCCAGCATCCCAGCGACCCTGAGAGCAGGATAAGCGGCTCGGGTAATGGATGGATGGGTCGGCCAGGTTTACATGCTAGGTTTGGGAAGGTCCACAATAAAAATCAACAGCTGGACAAACATGCAGCCCGTAAAACAGTATGACAACTACACACGCAGTGATAAAGATGTGAACTACTACTCTTTACTGAGGCCTACAAGTAACACTTGGTGAATTTTGATTCACTAGACTTGTACTATGTGTTCAGCAGACATGAATTGGGACATATTTCATCAAAGAGTTGCCAGCAGCTCAACGTAGGAGGGAAAATGGTATGATCCATCTGAGGGGGGGACTCGTGGGGGGCTGAACACCGAGTTGCACATTTTTATGTTGTGATTGAAGTGATTAAATGTGCTTCGTAATGTCTTTTTCATTTTAAGGCCTCTCGGTTCTTGCTGAATCTATTTTAACTTTATAGAGCCCTTTTAATTTTAATAGTTTTAGTTCTTTGCCCCCCCCCACCCGGAAAGAGATGGTGTACTCTGTCTAAACACGAATATGTGAATGAGTGAGTCAGTTGCTTTCCAGGTTCACGAGTAGCTTCTCATCTAAAAACACAAACATACAATCAGTCATCTTTCTCAGCTCAAGATTTGCTGACAAGTCCATTTGACTGGTCGGACCGACCGTGTTTGACGGCAAAAAAAGAGAATGTCAGTTGATTCTGCAACTTTGAAGATGGATAAAGAAGAGCTTGCAGGCAATGAGTTACACCCTCTTCATCTTCTTCTGGTGAAGTGGTGCTAATCGGATGAGAACAAGTCCCAGACAGCAGACACATTTGGGGCACTTTCGGTACTTACGGCTCAGTTACGGCTCTGGCAACTTGTGTGGGCCAGATGTGGCCCAAATGTAATGAACCGGCTTGACTTGGGTTACAGCACATATTATGTGGGCCAGATGTGGGCCAGATTTAATGAGCCAGGCTTGGCTTTAGTTAAGGCACATGCTGTGTGGACCAGAAGAGGCCCAAATGTCATGACCTGTGGCTGAGTTGAGGCAGCCACACTCACCCTGAGTCAACGCCGTCATTCAAGGCCAAATGTGGGCCGTAAGAAAACTGCAGATGCGGGCCGTATTTGGGCCAAAGATTCTTTGCTATCTGGGATCGGTCAGTCTCAGAGAGCCACGCAAACTAGAATTATAGATGCCCGTCGGTCCACTTGTGCATGCATGGGTGCATGCGAGGGTGTGCACATACGTATTTGTTGTCATTGCCAGGATAACCACAAACAGCAGCCTCGCATTAATCGCTCTTCATCATCTTGTATGTGTGCTCGTGCACGTGTCCGTGTTGCCGTCCGCCTCGCCGTGGTGTGCCTTCCTGCCTGTCCGTCTTGTGTTATTCCCCTGTTTCGAGTCGATTAAACCGAGTGTCTCGCCAGCAAATTGAATTTCTGATCTGCTTGACTTGGCTCTTGTCAGACGACATAAGCTGACAGAAATATCCCACAATAAATATAACGTAAGCTGGAGCGGCACACAGAGAATAACACAGCCATCATCGCTTCAGCGAGGAGAGTTTTTGTCAACTTGGTTTAAGCCTAACTTAATATACAAGATAACACAAGCGAGGAGTCCCTGGCTATGAAATCCCCCCCCGTTCCCCCCATCCGATATGGCCATTGCATCAGTGTTACTACAAACTGGGGGGGGGGGGCTAATTTAGCCTTCAAAGACATTTTTTCCTAATCTAGCAAAAGACAAAATTGTCTCCGGGCACAGGGGGGGAGAAAATGTTAGGCTTTGTTCCGTGTCGAATCTCGATTCATCCTACACGGGGAGAATCGGCATCCTCATAGGAGGGGGCTATTCAACAACCAAAAGCATCAGCATGGAGACGGAGAGATTAGACGGCAGAAATGTTAAGTGAGTTTTTATCCTCCCTTTTTTTTTTTTAGCCCGTGCTGTCTTTCACATGTCTGGTTACATACGTGTGGAAGGGTGTACATATGTGTACAAAGTGTGTCTGGGAGAGTATCGGCTGTGTGTGAGCTGGAACAGGTCTTGGTGCGTCTGTCCCTTTTTTTTTTTTCTTAATCGCTCTCCTCTTTCATCCTGTTGCCCTTTTCTGTTTTCTTTTTTTTGGATCCCCTCCCCCTTTTTTTCTCTCTCCCCAATTGTACCCGGCCAATTACCCCACTCTTCCGAGCCGTCCCGGTCTCTGCTCCACCCCCTCTGCCGATCTGGGGAGAGCTGCAGACTACCACATGCCTCCTCCCATACATGTGGAGTCGCCGAACGCTTCTTTTCACCTGACAGTGAGGAGTTTCACCAGGGGGACGTAGCGCGTGGGAGGATCACGTTATTCTCCCCAGTCCCCCCCCGCCCCGAACAGACGCCCCGACTGACCAGAGGAGGCGCTAGTGCAGCGACCAGGACACATACCCACATCCGGCTTCCCACCCACAGACACGGCCAATTGTCTGTAGGGACACCCGACCAAGCCGGAGGTAACACGGGGATTCAAAACCAGTGATCCCCGTGTTGGTAGGCAACGGAATAGACCGCCACACTACCCGCCCTTTTCTATTTTCAATTCATCTTCTTTCCCTTTCAAGCTCCAAATTAACACAATGATGATCTCCTTGATGAAGTGAAACAGAAATCGAGTTTCAGGAAGGGATGCATTCTCCTCAGGAACAAAATGTCGCCAAGCTGGTCTCCTTCCCTGTGGCTGCCGGTCATGTTTTGTGTGTGTGTGTGTGTGTGTGTGTGTCCGTGTGTGTTACAAGTGCAATTAAAAACCACTGTCTCACAATGTCTCGAGAAAAGATGCTTTGAAACATGCCCCCCTTGCCGCACACACATACACACATGCGCACACTGAAACGATACACAATACACATACAAACCAAATTAACACATACACATAGACACATCACATGGACGTGGACACGAAAAACACACACACAACACAAAAACGTTCACATTACCAAAACGCACACACAGACAGTACACACGATATTCATACATATGAAAATTCACACAAATACAACCCCCCCCCCCCAGGCAAATACACACTTAGCTGCTTTTGTCTGTTAATAAGGAATCAGACTCGGAGAGAGAGGTGACAAGGATCACTGCACACAGAGGGAATTCTGGGAACTTTTTTCGATGGCAGCCTGTGGCAATTAGCGATCAGTGGTGAGGCTAGTGAGGGGAACACACACACACACACACACACCTCTTATCTATGTGCTCTCATCTTGAATCCTCTCCATTTTTCTGAGAAAGCTGTCTATCAATTTCAATTCAATTCAAAGCTTTATTGGCATAAACAAAAACATGTTGCTAAAGGAGTTTACAGACGATTCACATACGTATATTACATATTACACAGGGTTCAAGTTACACGGTGTCTTTCTGGGGGAGGCATTCTACTGTTACTACACACTTGTGGTTCCCTCAGCAACAGACACGAGGCCCGAGGTCTTGGTTATAAAACGGGGCTTTACTCTTGGACAGATCAACCCGTGAGAACTGGGTTGGAAGAGAAAATAAAATAAATACCGATACAACAAACGAAATGCATGCATGTGTCTTGTTTTCACAATTCTTAATTTCCTATAGCTATACAACAGGTAGCCCGTTAGCTAGCTAGCACATACATAGCATCGCATAGTAGCCGGGGAAATTAGCTTCACTCAAACATACCTCGCTTGTCACTACAGGGGCTAAAATCATCTTCCTTCCTTCCGGTTTGTAGCGGTCCTCCTTCCTCTAGGCCTCTGCACACTGCACACACGTTCATATGCTCCATACTTACGCCTTTAGCTTTCTTTCTTTAAGCTTTTCTGTTGCTTCTTGGCGCCTTTAGTAAAGGTGTATCAATTAATTGTGTCAGGAACGCTGGCCCAGCAGATTAGTTCCGCCTCTCGGACATTAAAGGTAGGAACCAAAAATTAAAGGAAGATGCCACACTTAAAACTTAACTGGTTACTGTGAGGCAGTTACGATACTACTCTCCCAATGCCGGACAACCGGAGATCTCCGCCTACCAATGTCTGGGGACCACTAAACGCAAGATAGTCGCTACAATGGCGTCGAGAACGGCCGCTAACAAACCTACGCCTACTGCCTTGGAAATCCAGAACACACCGGAAGTGATCCCTGCCCCCATCCTCCTCCGTGTGTGTGCTCACTGCACAAGATTGGTGAAATTAAAGGTTATTTTTATTGTATTGTTGTTATTTTCTTGGCTGTTGCCCCATAGCGGAAATCTCTAACTGAAGAGAACTTCTCACAGTGGAGGAAGTGCATCTTTCTCTCTACCTCCCCTTTCGAGCATTGGCCACATACACGCTCCTCTCTTGGCAGCAGTGTCTGTCTGTATCTTCCTGTTTGTTCTGCCAGTTGATGGTCACTTAGCATCTTTTTTTTTTTTGTGGTCAGGATCAGTCTCTATTTCGTATCTCAGACAGAATGGGGATGTTCAGCTAATTTACATTCTCTGTGTAGAGCCAAATAGCAATGTCATCTACTTTAGGTTTCTAATTTCTCCAGTGTTTTAAATAGAGGTTGTTTTTTTTCGGCTGATTCGTAATTAGTTTTATTCTGTCGAATTGTTTTGAATCAGCGCTGATGGGAGCCTGGTTGGTTAGCTTCATCATCAGCTGGCTAAGGGGGCTGTTTTCAGGGTTTTTAGTGCTTTGAATGGAGTTGAATTTAGATGTATCCAAATTATTGTTGCCCGTTTTTGTAATGGGAAACGTCAGTAATGGGAAACGTCCCAGTTCTGCTCGGCAGGCGTTGTTTGGTGTTTTTCTTTGGACGTAGTAGTAGTATTGCCGAAATAATACACTGCTGCTGAAATAGGCTCCAGCATCCCCGCAACCCTGAGAGCAGGATAAGCGGCTCAGATTATGGATGAATGGATGGATGGAGTTTATTATATAATTTTAATAGACTTTTCTGTTGCTGTGGTGGTTTAGTTGGTCTGGGCACCCCCTTTGTTTTCACTCAGGAATACACGGTTTTCCTAGTTGGGTAATTGAGCAATATTACAATCCATGTGTGCTGAAGGCAAAAATTGTATGAGTTCAAGTATATGGCTACTTTATGGAACTCAGATTAGAGTTCGTCAACAGAGTCAAGGTGAGCGAGAGGAGATATCTGGCACCTTTTTTTTGGTGCTAGAAAAAGAGTAAGTTGAAACTTCCAAGAATTAGGGTTTCGATAGGATAATGCGGGCTTAATACTAATCAGGATAATATGGGTGATGGTGAGTTTTACATTTATGTGCTATTGTACTAAGGAAGCGGAGGGAGGTCGGAATGACAGGAGGCAGGAGGAGGTCAAGAGGATAGTGAGCAGGCAGGACCTAGTAGCAAAGAGGTGAGTTACAAAGGAGACCGCACTTAAAGATGTATGCCATCATACCAAATATTGATTCAGTTTTGCTCTACTAGAATACTTTGTTGGTGACCCCTGTGTATAAAAGTTGTTGTGTGGTCCGTGCCCCATGAGCTGGTGAGATGGGTTTGATTTATCATCATCTACAGACTGCAGACATTACAATAAACAAGCGAGATACTGTAAGGATAGTAAGACTTCAGTTCACTGAAGCACACGCCTGCACTGTACTGGCTTCCCTGTATGCCCTGGAGAAAAAGCTGACCCCCCCCCCCCATTGTCATTGTATAATTCGCATTCCTGCAAACTCCCTCGCTCATTCTCTCTCTCTCTCTTTCTCTCTCTCTCTACCTCGCTCTCTTTCTCCTTGATCTGCGTTTCATTGGCGCAGTCCGTTCTCCGGGCGTGTTTCCGCAGTTTGTCTCCAGCCGTACAGCGAAGGCTTTCTCTCCCCTCCGAGCTACTTTGGGATCCCGTGTTGGGAGGTCAGGCGACGGTCAGCTGTTTTAAGTTTGATCTAATTAGACGAGCTTCTAAAACTGTCCCTCCCTCTCAAACTTTCATTTGGGGCAGCGAGAGAGAGAGAAGAGAGAGAGAGAGAGAGAGAGAGAGAGAGAGAGAGAGAGAGAGAGAGAGAAAGAGAAATTTGCTTGTGTTTTTAGGAGGGGGATTTTTGGGACAAAGACGCTTTGAAATGACAATTTTTCTTCTCTCTCTCTCTCTCTCTCTCTCTCTCTCTCTCTCTCTCTGTCTCTCTCTCTCTCTCTCTCTCTCTCTCTCTCTCTCTCTCTCTCTCTCTCTCTCTCTCTCTCTCTCTCTCTCTCGTCTCTCTCTTTCTCTTTCTCTTTCTCTCTCTTTTTGCACCTTGTCCATCCATTTCCTTCAAACCCAGATAGCAAAATTGCTGTGGCCCGGACCCGTTCCACACCCGACACTTTCATCCGGCCCACATACCGCGTGGAATGATGGCACTTGGGCGGTCCGCTCCTGTTTGCCAGATCTGGGCCAGAACCGAGCCATAGCAATGCCGCATGTGCCACATATTTGCCAAAGGTGGTCCATATTTGTTTTGTGATATTTTGGCCATATTCACCATTTACCACACAGGCCACTTCAGGGTCACATCCAGATTACATGTTGCCCAGAGCACCGCATCTTTGCCAAAAAGGCCCACATGTTATTTGGCATATTTGGGCCATATTTGCTATTATACATGTGGGCCACTTCAGGCTCCCATCCATTTTGTCAGGGCCAGAAGAAGGCCACCAGTGCCGCATCATGGCCCACATCCGGATGCTATCTGGGAACTAGTTATATTTCCATATTATGTCATCGAACCAAGTCCTTCTGTTTTTCTCGCTGTGTACTGTTTTTCTTTCCTCTTCTTCGTCAGCATCCATCTCACATCTGAGTTTCCATCTAATCTCCAAAGGCGCTGTCTATCCTCTGCTCTCTCCATCCTGTCCTTTGTTGAGTGTCTGAAGATTTTAAAGAGCGATTTCTCCCCATATCTAAGCCGCGTCGAAAGGAGTTTAGCAACAGTTGCGCACGGCCTCCCCTTTCTCCCCCGTGCACACACACCCGCACACACAAGCTTGCGCTAACACACACACACACACACACGTAGTTTACCGAATACACACACAAAAACACTTAACAAAGCTATTTCTGAGCTCCTGATTCAACTTTTTTTTATCTTCACCCCCATGTTGTGTTTACGATCAAGTTAGATGGTTGCAGAACATCCACCTCTCCCACCTCTCACACACGTAGTTATCAGTTATGCAGGGATTCACACACACACACACAGACACACACACACACACACACACACACGTACACAGGAACATGGGAAGATGTGTGGTGATGCGCACACCCGCGGAGATGCTGTCGCCACGTCCCACTGCGGTGGCTTTCCAGCCAACAAATACGATCAAATTAGAACGGGCCCGGCTCGCTGCATCGCTTCTCTAATGTAGCAACACAGTTCCATTAGGACGGCCTAGTCCTTCCCTCAGCGCCAGCCTAGCGTGGCGTAGCCCGGCCTAGCGCTGCGCCATGTCGGGGGCAGTGAGCTGTGCTAAAAGACAGGGAATGGAGAAACGCAGGCAGTGGGGGTGACATGAATTAAATATCCCTCCGTCATGCCTCTCCTCGCTCGTTTCGCCCGTCTCTCCATTATAAAGAAAGGTTCCGCGGACCGTGAAGCCAGTGTTAATTGTCCTGCAGTCGCGGCCCTGGGAGAGAGGGGGGGGAGGCTGCATGGATGGATGGATTGAGAGAGGGATGGATTGGAAGTGTGTCCCCGTGTGACAAGCGGGCCGAACAAGCTGCATGCACCGAAGAGGGGTTGGTGGTGGTGGTGGTGGTGGTGGGGGGGCTTTCGATAAAATGGCATTGTTCATGTTTTATTGGCACACTCGTACTTTTCCTCACTCCCCCCCCCCCCTTGCTCTCTGCCTACTTAAGCTGGTCAAGACTTAGCTTTTAAGTCTCCAACTTGGGAAGGGGGAGCACATCTTGTAATTGCCAGAGACACGAGAGACATCTTAGGAGGTCTTGTCAAAACTTCGACGGTGAAGTTAAAAGTTAAAGTCTGGGGCTGAGTGTCGACGCGGACGACCAGCAGCCTAAAATATGAATCAGGAGCCGGAGGACCGCCGCTGTTCGCCCCCCCCCCCCCGGGCCTTTGTGTACATTCGTCCTTGTTGACTGTCCAACGACCCCTCTCATCTACCTTCCCTACGTCCCATCCTCCCTCGCCCTCCGTTTCAGCCTTCGCTTTCCTGCTTTTGGCTTTGACGTCTAAACGCGTAAGGGTTGACGGATTCACTTTGGCATGTCGTGTATTAAAGGGCGTCGCCATCTGCGGTCTTCTCCGCGTTGTTGAAATGGAAACACCTACTCAGCCGCTGGCAAAAAGCAGTGACGCAGGTTAGCACCGATGCCCCCCCCCCCGACTCCCCCCACCCTCCCCTCACTGTTCACCAACACAAGCACAGCTGGCTGACAGAGTAAGCATGGAGAGTGGCAGAAGTGTTAAAGGAAAGTACAGAAACCTACATCAGGTCACGCGAGGAAACGGTTTTAGGAGGGCTTGGGGAAATAGCATTTTGATCAGGGGCGCAACGGGGGGGGGGGGGGGGGGCTAGAGGGTGCAATGCACACAGGCGCCGCAATTTTTTTATAATCAAACATATAACATTAACTATATATTCTACTCTAAAATTCTCATCTAGGTAATAATATTTATAAATATTAAACTTTTAAAAAACAAATAGGCCTATAACCAGAAATGGTTTGCTGTACACTGTACGTTTGGCGCCCCCGCTGATGCGGCGCCTGTGTGCATTGCACCCTCTGCACCCCCCCTCGTTGCGCCCCTGCAGACACTCCCACTTTTATTGGCGGCGAATTGGTATCGTTTTAATGTTTATTGATCTAATGTGATGGGACAGTTCTCGTGGCTGTCAATCATGTCCCCACCCACCACGACGCCTCGTCTCGGCTGTCAGTCATCCACCGTCTACGAGCCCTGATGAAATCTATAGGCTTCATTGTCCTTCGTAATAACTCTGGGACTGTGTGGACGTTAAAGCATGCTGCACCAAGCTAAATTGCGCCCCCCCCCCAAAAAAAAAATGTTTAGCACCAGCCGCCCCTGATTTTGATGCTAAAACATACATACTTCAACTAAAATGTGCATTTTTGATTGGAATACGTAGGGAACATGACTGGGAAGCCACAGAATGATATAAAAACCTTAAAAAAATAAAAAATGCCCCCCCCCCTCCGCTTTAAGTTGAAGTGTGGTGCACAGTGACAGCTTGGCGTCCTCTCCATGATGCATGTACACATGCAGTACGACAGTGGTGATGGAGGTGGTGTGGCAGAAGTGGGTGGTGGTGTGTATGAGTTCTGCAGGTACACACTCTAGATCAGCACTTTCCTTTTCTTTCACCAGGTTTACAGTACTGGAAGTGCCGCAGTGGACGACTTTTCTTTTCTTTTCTTTTCTTTTTTTTTTGGAGAGAGCTATTTTTAGTTTTCAGGTCATTTAAGACTGCGTCTCTCTCTCTCTCTGTGTCTTTTCTGTCTCTTTTCTCTGTCTTTTCTGTCTCTTGCTCTCTCTTTGTCTTTCTCATCTCTCTTTTTTCTGTCTTTTCTGTCTTTCTCTCTCTCTTGCTCTGTCTGTCTTTTCTCTTTCTCTCTCTTTGTCTTTTCCATCTCTTTTTTCTGTCTTTTGTTCTCTCTCGCTCTCTTTGTCTGTCTTTTATGTCTTTCTTTTTTCTCTGTCTTTTCTGTATTTCTCTCGCTCTCTCTGTCTGTCTTTTCTGTCTCTCTTTTCCCTGTCTTTTCTGTCTCTCACTTTTTGTCTTTTCTGTCTTTTTTCTCCTTTTTCTCTGTGTTTCTCTCTCGCTCTGTCTTCTGTCTCTTTTTCTCTGTCTTTTCTCTCTTGCTCTCTCTTGTCTTTTCCGTCTCTCTTTTCTGTCTTTTCTGTATCTCTCTCTCTCTCTCTCTTTTCTCTCAAAAGTCTCTTAATATGTCCTGCTTAAAGTGTCGTGTCACATCACGTAGAGGACATAGTGGAATGGGCTCATCAGACTACAGCCACGGAACAAGCTTTCAAAAATGGAGCGAGAGAGAGAGAGAGACAGAAAAGACAGAGACGAAAAAAAGAGACGGAAAAGACAGAGAGAGAGAGAGACAGAGAACGGAGACAGCAAAAGAGAGTGACTCAACAGCTTTCTCCCTCCGAAAATGACAAAACGAAAGAAAGAGTGGAAGCTGAAAGGATAAAGGGGGGGTGTATTGGGGGGCGGAGGAGGATTTGGGAACAAAACAGATTGAAAGAAGGGAGAAGTTGGAGTACTGTATATGGGGCAGTTCTTTCAAAGACGTCTTCTTTAATTAAGTTGATAATGTCTGCTTATTAGCGATAAGGTTCTTGCTCAGAATAAGACTTGCTTCACCTCTTATTAACTCCGAGCCCCCCCACCCCCACCCCCACCCCCATCTCCTCCTCTCTCGCCCCCCCACTACGGCCCGACTGTAATTATAGCACGCAGCACTGGGTGAATGCTGGGGCCGCGCACCCCTCAAATCTGCCCCTGTTGCTCTCAAGGTGACATGGCGAGAGTATAAACATTGAGCAGATTAACAAATTAAAAATTCATTTTGCTCTTTTTACATGAATTACCCCCCGTTTCCATTTTCCCCTGCCTAATTATGTCCTTGTGTAGCAAACTGGGCAAAGAAATAATATTATCATTAATTGATGTCATTTAATTTGTGAAATTTCCACTGTGGAAGGTAGCTGACAGGTGTATAGGTGTGTGTGTGTGTGTGTGTGTGTGTGTGTGTGTGTGTGTGTGTGTGTGTGTGTGTGTGTGTGTGTTGTCCTGGGTCACCACCTTGCTGTGATTGAGAAGCTTGCGTGTACTAATGATCCTAAGAGCTATGCCATCCGGAGCTTGGCTCCTGGTAGGGTCACCCAAGGCGGACAGGTCAAGGGGGAGGTTCCAGACGAAGCTCGATCCAACAAAGACCTCAACGGTAGAACTGGCGGAAGATGTCTCCAGGTCACAGTGCCAGTGAAGGAGGATGAAGGCTGCAACAGAGGGTGGTCCCCAATCATCTTGGTTCTCCATGCCATTGGACTTTGCCCCCCCCCCCCTGCCAAGGACCGTGTGGTGGCTGCAGGCGCATCAGCCTCTCCACATAAAAAGCTGCCACGTGCAGGCGTCCTCCCATTATGCTGCTCCAGGATCGGCCTCTGCACCCACCTGAAGACCCAGAGGGAGGACGGTCATACTCGACTTCGAGTGACCGCCGATGATGATGATGATGTGTATGTGTGTGTGTGTGTGTGTAATGAAAAGAGAATTTGCCTGTAGGTATCAATAATGTATTACATTATTACCTGCTTATTATTATTTGGCCAGGTCAAGATGAAATGGGAGGACACACACTGTGGCAAACACACACACACATATAGATATATGTGTGTGTGTGTGTATGGTCACAAAAAACAAACACATACACTACCGTTCAAAAGTTTGGGATCACCCAAACAATTTTGTGTTTTCCATGAAAAGTCACACTTATTCACCACCATATGTTGTGAAATGAATAGAAAATAGAGTCAAGACATTGACAAGGTTAGAAATAATGATTTGTATTTGAAATAAGATTTTTTTTACATCAAACTTTGCTTTCGTCAAAGAATCCTCCATTTGCAGCAATTACAGCATTGCAGACCTTTGGCATTCTAGCTTTTAATTTGTTGAGGTAATCTGGAGAAATTGCACCCCACACTTCCAGAAGCAGCTCCCACAAGTTGGATTGGTTGGATGGGCACTTCTTTGAGCAGATTGAGTTTCTGGAGCATCACATTTGTGGGGTCAATTAAACGCTCAAAATGGCCAGAAAAAGAGAACTTTCATCTGAAACTCGACAGTCTATTCTTGTTCTTAGAAATGAAGGCTATTCCATGCGAGAAATTGCTAAGAAATTGAAGATTTCCTACACCGGTGTGTACTACTCCCTTCAGAGGACAGCACAAACAGGCTCTAACCAGAGTAGAAAAAGAAGTGGGAGGCCGCGTTGCACAACTGAGCAAGAAGATAAGTACATTAGAGTCTCTAGTTTGAGAAACAGACGCCTCACAGGTCCCCAACTGGCATCTTCATTAAATAGTACCTGTTAGAGCCTGTTTGTGCTGTCCTCTGAAGGGAGTAGTACACACCGGTGTAGGAAATCTTCAATTTCTTAGCAATTTCTCGCATGGAATAGCCTTCATTTCTAAGAACAAGAATAGACTGTCGAGTTTCAGATGAAAGTTCTCTTTTTCTGGCCATTTTGAGCGTTTAATTGACCCCACAAATGTGATGCTCCAGAAACTCAATCTGCTCAAAGAAGTGCCCATCCAACCAATCCAACTTGTGGGAGCTGCTTCTGGAAGCGTGGGGTGCAATTTCTCCAGATTACCTCAACAAATTAACAGCTAGAATGCCAAAGGTCTGCAATGCTGTAATTGCTGCAAATGGAGGATTCTTTGACGAAAGCAAAGTTTGATGTAAAAAAAATCTTATTTCAAATACAAATCATTATTTCTAACCTTGTCAATGTCTTGACTCTATTTTCTATTCATTTCACAACATATGGTGGTGAATAAGTGTGACTTTTCATGGAAAACACGAAATTGTTTGGGTGATCCCAAACTTTTGAACGGTAGTGTATGTACAAACACTCCTCCAGCACCTGCTCTTCCTTCCTTTCCCAAGTAAACTAGTTTGACGTTCCACTTCCCTCCAGCTCTCCCTCTCTCTCTCTCTCTCTCTCTCTCTCTCTCTCGTTATCGCACCCTCCTTCTCTCTCTCCTACCATCTCCTTCTTTTACCCCTTGCAATTCTCTTTCCCTTTCCCTATCCCTCTCTCTCCTGTACAGCCTGGGGTACTTTTGTTGTCTTCTGGCCAGACGGGCATGCTGCGGGACACAGGGGAGGAGGGGTATAAATAGCGATAGGAAAAGGAGGAGGAGGTCGAGAGAGAGAGTGAGAAGGGGGAGAGAAGGGGAAGGTGGGAAGATAGATGGAGGAGAATAGAAGGGAGGGGGAAGTTGACAAATGGGTCTGCGGAGGAAGCTGGGGCTTCGGGGAGCACTGGCAGTTAGGTCAGCTCTCCCCAAAGAGAGGAAGGAAACTGGGTTTTTAGCTGTCAGAACACCTGAGAGAGAGCGAGAGAGAGAGAGGGAGGGAGAGAGAGGGACAGGGACAGAGAGACAGAACAGAAACATTGAAAAGGCAAACCGCAGAGATTGAGGGGGATAGAAAGAGAGCAAAGAGACATGAAAAATATATATAAAATATATAATATATGTGTACCGATTAGCCAAAACGTTAAAACCATTGACTGGTAGGTGAATAACACTGATGATTATGTCATTACAGTGGCACCTGTCAAGGGGTGGGATATATTGGGCAGCAAGTGAAGAGTCAGTTCTTGAACTTGATGTGTTGGAAGCAGGAAAAATGGACAAGCGTAAGGATCTGAGCGACTTTGACAAGGGCCAACTTGTGATGGCTAGATGACTGGGTCAGAGCATCTCCAAAACGTCAGGTCTTGTGGGGTTTTCCTGGTATGCAGTGGTCCGTATCTACTAAAAGTGGCCCAAGGAAGGACAACCGGTGAACTGGTGACAGGGTCATGGGCGTCCAAGGCTCACTGGTGGACGTGAGGAGTGAAAACTAGCCCGTCTGATCCGATCCCATAGAAGAGCTACTGTAGCTCAAATTGCTGAAAAAGTTAATACTGGCTATGA
This sequence comes from Lampris incognitus, assembly GCF_029633865.1. Classification (NCBI taxonomy): domain Eukaryota; kingdom Metazoa; phylum Chordata; class Actinopteri; order Lampriformes; family Lampridae; genus Lampris; species Lampris incognitus. The sequence goes on from NC_079220.1 coordinate 7,180,071, forward strand.
TAGACAGGTGTCCGAACACAGTGCATATGGGCTGCATAGCCGCAGACCGGTCAGTTTCCTTGCTGACCCCTGTCCACTGTCGAAAGTGCCTATAATGGTCACGTGAGCATCAGGGCTGGACGATGGAGCAATGGAAGAAGGAGACCTGGTCGGATGAATCACATTTTCTTTTACATCATGTGGACAGACAGTTGCATATGCGTCATTTACCTGGGGAAGAGATGGCACTAAGATGCACTGCGGGAAGAAGGCAAGCCGGCGGAGTTAGTGTGATGCTCTGGGCAATGTTCTGCTGGGAAACCTTGGGTCTAGGCATTCATGTGGATGTTACTTTAATACGTGCCACCTAGTCAAGTCATGTCAAATCAATTTTATTTGTATAGCCTAATATCACAAATTACAAATTTGCCTCAGGGGGCTTTACAACAATACAACATCATGTCCTTAGACCCTTACATCGGATAAGCAATAACTCTAAAAAAACAAAACAAAAATCCTTTAATGGGGATAAAATAGGAAGAGACCTCAGGAAGAGCAACAGAGGAGGGATTCTTCCCCCAAGATGGACAGATGTAGAATGGATGTTGTTTGTACAGAATAGAACACAATTTACAGAATACAAAATTGAAAGAGGATGACGAAATTATAATGGAATTATAAGATATATAAAGAATATGATGAGGAAGATGCCAAACAGCATCCAGATGCCACCGGAACAGCCTAGAACCTGAGCGACGCAACCACCATCACCATGTAGACCTTGCAGGAGGAAAGACTATACATGCACACAGGGGAGACCCACATCATACCATTCACTTACACGGGAGAAGACAAGAAAATACATTAGTCACACATCGGAGAGAGAGAAGGATACAACATTGAAACAGGATAACAAAATTATATGGGTTTATAAGCTATATAAAGAATGTGGTGAAGAGGATGCCAAGCAGCGTCCAGGGAGCGACCACCATCACCATGGAGACCTGGCAGGAGGACAGATTACACGTGCACATGGGAGACTCGCATCACACCATTTGCATACAAGGAAGAAGAGAGGGAAAAAGATATCATTCAGTGAGAGAGAAATACATGAGAGAGAAGAGAACAGTTGCAGTAATCTATATATCTCATTGGCAGAGCAGTGCTTGATAAATAATTGAGACAGAAACTGACCTGCCATGCGGTACAGGTTGTGAAAAGCACTCAATTTAAAGGCAACTATTTGTAGGTTAAGGCAAAAAGATTAGTTTTAAGTTTTGGTTAAAGGACTCAACAGACTCTGATTGTCTGAAGGCAGCGGGTAGGGTATTCCATAAGAATGGGACCTGATAGGAAAAGGCCCTGCCGCCTGCTGAATTCTTTTTAACTTTGGGTACACACAGAAGATTTGCATTTTTCAAATGGAGAGCTCGAGATGGAATATACAGTTTAAGGAGATCAGACAGATATGATCAGCAGAAGCAACTTAAAGGCTGATCTAACATGGATAAGAAGCCAATGAAGGGAGGCAAGAATTGGTATAATATGGTAAAATTTACGTTTTAGTTAGGATTCTATCTGCGGCATTTTGAATCATCTGAAGACTTTTAGTACTAGCACATGACGGACCTGAAAACAGAACATTACAGTAATCAAGTCTGGATGAAACAAATGCATGTATTAGTCTCTGCATCAGCCAAAGACATTAAAGAACGAATTTATCGATGTTACATAAATGAAAAGGCAATTTCGGTGATTTCTTTAATGTGCTTATCAAAGGAAAGGCTGGGATCAAACACAACACCAAGATTTTTGGCTGCCACATGTTGTGAGATCACAAAGTTGTTGAGCATTACTGTTACTTGATCAAATTGGTGTCTGTGTCTAGCAGGGCCAACGTCTCGGTTTTCTCTGAATTTGAAAACAGGCAATTTAGTGACATCCAATTTTTCACAGCAGCCAAGCAGGCATCTAGTCATTTGAACATGCATCAGCCCTTATGGGCACATACAGCTCAGCATCATCTGCATAGCAATGGAAATTTATTCCATGACTGCATATGATTTGGCCAAGAGGCGTAATATAAAGAGAGAAAAGTAGAAGGCCAAGAACTGAGCCCTGAGGTACAACAAATTTAACATCAGAGAATTTTGAAGTAATATTTTTATAGCAGACACACTGTTCTTTCAGATAAGTATGCCAAGAAAGAGCTTTGCCAGAGACACCAAAATTACAATTTATTGTGTCTTTACAGTATACAGTGGTCAGTCGTGTCAAAGGCTGTACTGAGGTCAAGTAATAGAAGCACAGAGGTGAAATCAGAGTCCATAACAAGTAGAAGATCATTGACCACTCTGGTTAGAGCAATTTCGGTAGAGGCCCTGAAAGCCAATTGAAAATTTTAATAGAGATCATTTTCTTCTATATGTGTCTAAAGTTGTTGGTGCACAGCTCTCTCTAGTACTTTAGAAAAGAATGAAAGATTAGATACTAGCCGATAGTTATTAAGAGACCCTGGATCGAGGTGTGATTTCTTAAGTAGAGGTATGACCACAGAGCTCTTAAAACTGCTGAGTACATTGCCAGCGCTGTCCCCAGTAAAGAACAGCGCCATCCCCAGTAAGGTGAATGCCATCTGCTTTCAGCAGGTAAGGACAGCCTCAGAAAGAAAGCCCGTTATCAACAAAAAACCAAATCTCTTCTCATTACAGTAACGAGCCAGCCAGCGGTTCCTGAAGTGAGGCTACTACACATCTCACCATTACCCCTCATGGGTAAGCGACCAGAGACGATCAGTTGATGCCTACACATTTTTCTGGCCAACTCAAGTATCCTGTTTAGGCTAGCATTTGTGATCTCTGAGTGCTTCATCCTAACATTATTGGTGTTGACATGAATGACAATGTTGCTGAAAGTAGTGGTGCTGTGTGTCTGGGTTCCCTGATTCTCCCTCCGTGATGCCAGCACCCTAAGATTATCGTCTGTGTCAGAGACCCTGGCCCCAGGTAAACAGTGAACCAAAGCTGACGAAGCTAATCTGATATTGCGGGTAGTGGATTCTCCTATCAATAGCATGTGTTACTTTACTCCGTCGACAGGAGCAGGAGAGATACGCTGGCCGGTAGGACTACTAACAGGGCAGTGAGTGGCAAAACTGGTTAGTGGTCAGTAGAGGTGACTGCAGACCAGGCCACACAACTGGTGGCTTGCTCTTGCGAGCCTTCCCACACCGGTAAAAAGGAACAAACTCTGCCACATCTGCTGACTAGGTGGAGCTAGTGCTAACAATAGCAAGTCTGGTGTCAGGCCCGGGGCTAAGGTTGTCTGGAGTGCCCATCAAGTTTAATGTAATCCTAGCCAAGAGAAGCTGCTCTAACACAAGGGCACGTCTCTCTAACAGAGACAATCAGGAACTGTCACCACACACCATTGTTTTAATGAGGCCGCTTTGACTGCAAATGCAATAAAGCTAACTGCAAAGCTTGGAAACAGAATAGGAACAAAAGGCCAAGCCGGGTTCGCGGTGGTGTAGCGGTCTAAGCATCGGCTTTATGTCGATGCAGTTGCCCACTGGGGACCGGGGTTCGCGCCCCGGTCTCGTCAGATCCGATTATGGCCAGACTCGATGAAGCAGCAATCATTGGCAACGCTGTCTTCGGGAGGGGGGCGGAGTCGGCTTGTGTTCGTCACGTGAATGCGTCTCTGTGTGTGTCGGAAAAAGCAGTGGTTCGGCCTGGAGTCGCCTTGTCACGAAAGTGGGAAGGGGGTCTCCTTCGAGACTGCCGGCCGGAGAGATGCAGTTGGCGAACGCATGCAGTACGAGGGTGGGTGTTTGAATTAAAATAGGGATCGATTGGCCTCTAAAATTGGGAGAAAAAAGGGGAAAATCAGAAATAAAATTAAAAAAAAAAGGAACAAAAGGCCACCCACTAACACAAGAGTCGTTTGGGAAAGAAAACTAGCAAATCTTGCAATAAGTGAAATAAGCACAGAAAATAGCATAATCAGTTGGACAAATGAAGAGGTTAGAGATGAGAAGAGAGAGAGTATGAGAATAAATAGTCAGTATCGATCTCACAAAGCCGAATCTCACGAACCCACAAGCCGGAACACCTACCTAAACATAATTGCAGACCAGGTACACCCCTTCATGGCAACAATATTCCCTGATGGCGGTTGCCATCCTCTTTCAGCAGGATACTGCGCCCAGTAATGGTTTGAGGAACATAACATAGAGTTCAAGGTGATGTCTTGGCTTCCAAATTCCCCAGATCTCAATCTGATCGGCTAGGGAAAAAAAAGTCCAATCCATGAAGGCCCCACCTCACAACTTACAGGACTTAAAGGATTTGCTGCTAACCTCTTGGTGTCAAATACCAGAGGACACCTTCAGAGGTCTTGAGGAGTCCATGCCTCGATGGGTCAGAGCTGTTTTGGCGGCATGAGGGGGGCCTACACAATGGTAGGCAGGTATTAGGGCCGGGTGGTATGACAGTATATTAATGTGTGATGGTCGAAATTTGTCCACCAGAAGATGTTTTGCAATACTATTTTCAACATGGTAAACTTCATACTTGGTGTATTAACCGTCGTACTTGAGCAGTATGGACTTGGACAAGTTGAACAGACCGGTAGTAAACTCAGTTTCCAGTTTCAGATGAGAGAGACTTGCCAGTAATGTGTAATAACCTGAGCTCGTTGGGCTTCCTAGCGGCAAAAAAAGTCAGACCAAATGTTTAAATTGTCATTACTTTTCCATAAAGGGCAAATATTTGAAATCGAAACTTTATTTCTTGCTGCAAATTTTCTGAGAAGTGAATTTGGTGACATGTGGTGAATGAAAATTATTCCAACTTGTCACTATGGACTTCGCTTTCCTCTGCCATTCTGTTGACAGGTCATACCGGTGTGCTAATAATGTGAAGAGGGACGTATAAGGCAAATTACTAAATCACAGTCCACCATTCAATCGCTTGTTAAAATGTCAATAAGATGCATTTCGCCCTTTTAAAGTATTTGGGGGGGATAATTTGTCAGTGTGGCTATGCTCTTCATTCTTGATTTTATTTTTTTATCATCCACCCGAGTTCTCATTGGGCTGGATGTACACACCAACTCGTATTTTCATTCCAGGGGGAAAAAGAGGAATGACATCACCATGAGATGGAAAGCACTGCAACTTTTTTCTGCATAATGAACTCATGGGCGAAGACGAGTGAGCTTTCCACAAGCACTCTTTCACAACACCATAACTCCTCCAATTAGCCAAATATAAATTAGATCTGGCATCAGACCCTCCCTAATCCTCATCCAGCAAACCGGGACCATTAGACCATATCGGTGAATCAGTGTCCCCCTGATGTTTTATCCTCTCCAGTTGCCTTTCAGAGTCACACTTTTCAAAGTTTATGTACGAGCAACTTCTCAACAGATATAATGCTCTGTGTCCTTCAGGTGGAAGTTCTCCACGGAGGTGTTTTGTGTACGGATAAACCACTTTATGGGGGCTTAGGTAAGACGTCCTTGAGAGACGTGATCTTTTATTCTGGCGGCAGAAGCGGTTCTCTCTCCCGCTGCTGGCTTGGTGGGCGGCAGCAGCCTCTTTGGCTTGTTATTGTGTGCGAGAGAGAGCGAGAGAGCCCATTTGAATTATGGGAATGCAAGATTTTTCAATGGCTGATTTCAGTGTTCAGGAGGACATTCAAAGAGTCGTGATGAGCTCTAATAGTGGGTGTGTATAAGTGTGTGTTTGTGTGTGTGTGTTAGTGTGGGTTTCCCCCCTGTTTTGAGAATAAATTGAATAATTGACCTTCTCTGCACACTTGCATGCATGTATCCCTCACCTTATGAGAGAATGTGTGTGTGTGTGTGTGTGTGTGTGTGTGTGTGTACTTTGATATGTCGCTCTGAGCTCAGTCCAACCTTGACAGAGGAGGGCATTGTGCAGTGGGTGGAGATTGGTAACACACACACACACACACACACACACACACACACACACACACACACCGTTAAGCACTGTTAGCTATTGATAAAGACTAAAAGCTGACTCTGTTTGACTGCGGTCTCCCTGCAGTAAAGTTGCTGCAATTTATAACTGCCTACACAAACACATAAACACAAACACGCACACTCAGTATGAATCGGTGCTGCATGTTTGTCGCTACAGACGAAGGCCAACACAGTATTTGTTTTGTATAAAATTCAATACATCCGTGTGTCAGGGAAAAACACTACATATAAAAACTAGGAGTGTATAAGAAAATATGGATACACTCGAGTATCGTGATATTATCTTTTGTGATACTGTATCGATTCTCAACGCCACTGTATCGATTTTAATTTGTTTACATGTAAAGGTTCGTGACAAACATTTTGTGTTGTGTGTAACCCCGCGACCGCTATAACAGTGTTGTAATCTGTCTTCAGCCATTTGACTCTTCCACTCCAACACAACAACGTAAACTGAGACAGGAAGTAGCATAAGCACAAAGAACACAGGCCTATGAACTCACAATGTATCACCTTTCTTACAGTATCGCAATGTATCACCTTTCTTACAGTATCCCAATATACCACGACATATTGAGTCGTAACCCCTGTATCGCGATACGTTATCGTATGGCCAGGTTCTCGTCAACACACAACCCTAACACAAAATAACCTTATGAGCAAAGGTACCTCCATCTGAATGTGCTTCACTACTGCCAGTGAATATGATCAGCCCCGTCCGGGTTGACAAAGCAGAGGCTGATCAGCTAGACAGACACTTAAAAGTGGGCCGGATTGGTTTGATAAGCCTTAATTAAACCCATTCACCTTTAATGAGGTGGACACGGACAACAGTCACACAACTGAAGGTGCAGCATTCGACAAACTGTACATTTGTGCACAACCAGTTGGCAGCACTGACTGCCGCAGTGAGGAACAAACCCAGATAAACTAATAAGCATAGAAATTCTCAAAATCTGTTAGATAAACAGTCCACTTCGAACACACCGCTGACCACTCTGGTTCTCTCCCTCTCTCTCGCTCACTCTGTAGCCTTTTATGTCCTTTAATGAAAAAATATGATAATGAAAAGAAATGGAAAAACTACCGCATCTATAAGCTTGTTGGACCCAGCAACTTCACTTTTGTCTTAAACTAATCTGCCTGCCCACTGCTTCCTGATGTGGTTGGTACGATGAAGACGTTAAAACACCTCGTAGCGTAGCGTCTTTTTCACGTCAACCATCAAAATGAGCAAACACAAAACACGCATAATCTTGATTTTCATGGAATTCGACATTGTTGCCTTAAATAGACCGGCAACACAAAGCATCAAAAAAGACATTTGTTTGAAATTGTTTCAATTGTTCCACTTTTCATACAAACTTTCTAATTTGTTCTATTCTATGTTCTGTTGCGCTCTATTCCATTGTGTTCTGTTGTCTATCCCCCCCCCTCCCTTTTTCTCCTTAGTGGTACTTGGTCAATTACCCCACTCTTCCGAGCCGTCCTGGTCGCTGCTCCACCCCCTGTGCTGATCCGGGGAGGGCTGTGGGCTACCACATGTCTCCCCTGATACATGTGGAGTCGCCAGCCACTTCTTTTCACCTGGCAGTGAGGAGTTTCACCAGGGGGATGTAGTACGTGGGAGGATCACGCTGTTCCCCTCCCCCCCGAACAGGCGCCCCGACCGACCAGAGGGGTGACACGGTGGTACAGTGGTTAGCGCGGTCTCCTCCCAGCCAGAAGGTCCTGGGTTCGAGCCCCAGGGTAGTCCGACCTTGGGGGTCGTCCCGGGTCGTCTCTGTGTGGAGTTTGCATGTTCTCCCCGTGTCTGCATGGGTTTCCTCCGGGTGCTCCGGTTTCCTCCCACAGTCCAAAGACATACAGGTCAGGTGAATCGGCCATACTAAATTGTCCCTAGGTATGTGTGTGTGTATGTGTGTGTGTCGGCCGCTGTGATGGACTGGCGGCCTGTACAGTGTGTCTCCCCGCCTGCCGCCCAGTGACTGCTGGGATAGGCTCCAGCATCCCGCGGCCCCGGTTGGGCTAAGCAGCTTGGATAATGGATGGATGGATGTTGTCTCTCATCATTTCGTCTAGTGTGGCAAATTGAAGGTTATGTCATAATTAAGGAACGAAGGGAACTCGGCGAGGAGCAAAGAGCCGGGAAACCATTAAGGCGCCACAGTCCAGACAACAGTCACCACACTGAGAGAATTCATCACTGGTAAACCCAAATGCGAGACACAACCAGTAATTGGAGGCTGTCATCCCAGCTGGAGACTTCTCTCGGCATCAGATTTGCAGCTTTTAAAGCATCACGCGGGCTGGCTCTCCGGGGCCACCACAACACAGCTCCTGGTACGTTTCCTCGCATCCTCTTTCTCAAACAACTTCAATATGGCAAATGAGCGATCAATGACTAAACAGTATGCCTAAATAGCTTGCCTTTTATCATTCCTGGTGGTGTTACGCCAAAATCCGCGACTGTGGATGACTATGTCCGTGCTTGTCCTGAACACATGGAAAGCGGCACCCTGCGGCTGTGGAAGAAATTGTCCTACAGCAAAATACATTCTCAAAGGTGGCACGCGTAGAGGGAACATTTCAGCAGCTTTAATCTTGCAATTGCGGGAAAGGGAGGTCGGTGGTGTACTGTAGATCTGATAGACTGACTCAGTTGCTTTTGTACAGTGAAATGCAATCTCCATATGATGTAATGTCAGTTGTGAGGGTCAGTTTCTTCACAGTAGTATGGTATATGGTAGACTTACTGGCTGGAACAGCATTGTGAACAATGTGAATTAATTTACATTAGCTGCCGTAGGGTTTGGCCTGGTTGGTGAGATGTCATGTCTCTTGGGAGTGTTGCCCGGGTTTTCGCATATCTTAACCGTGGTCACAGTTGTTGACCGTCGCAAATTTTGGTGGAACAACGTTGGGCGTTGACCACTTTTGCCCACCAGCTCCAAAGCTGCAAACAAAATCAGTTTCCCCTGCAAGCATGATGAACAGGTTTTATTTTCTTTCTTGGATTGTTCCCCCCCCAATTGTACCCGCCTAATTACCCCACTCTTCTGAGCCACCCCTGTTGCTGCTCCACCCCCTCTGTCGATCCGGGGAGGGCTGCAGACTACCACATGCCTCCTCCCATACATGCAGAGTCACCAGCCGCTTCTTTTCACCTGACAGTGAGGAGTTTCGCCAGGGGGACGTAGCGCGTGGGAGTATCACGCTATTCCCCTCCCCCCCAAACAGGTGCCCCGACCGACCTGAGGAGGCGCTAGTGCAGCAACCAGGACACATACCCACATCCGGCTTTCCACCCGCAGACACAGCCAATTGTGTCTGTAGGGATGCCCGACCAAGCCGGAGGTAACACGGGGATTTGAACCGGCGACCCCCGTGTTGGTAGGCAACGGAATAGACCGCCACGCCACCCAAACGCCCCGTAATTAGTTTATTGTCCTCACCGTAAACACACCTCAACGCTCTAAATTCGTGTTTCGATTAGCTTGAAGCTACATGAAGGACAGATTAGCCGTTAGCTTTTAGCACTGCGAGCGCTCCTCTTTAAAACCAGCGGATGACAAGCTGTCGTCTGTAAATCGCTGTGTAAAGCAAAGCACCAACCACAAAATTAACAGCACGCACACCTCATGAAGCCAAGGAAGGAGAGAAGTGAGGGAAGAGACGGACACCTTGGGAGGGAAATAAAATGAGGAGTACCATCATGGCGGCGGGGGGGGGGGGTGTTTTTTGTATGAAGGACATCAGTACTGCGTGCTGGGTGATAGTGAGTCTCCTCACTTTCTGAGGGCACCCGATTCACAACTGTACCCTTGAGTTGCCTATGAACACACACACGCACACACACACACACACACACTTTAACCTTCCACCAAATGGGGATCCAGTGTAGGTGCATCAGTCCCTGTGTGTGTGTGTGTGTGTGTGTGTGTGTGTGTACACGTTTGTGTGTCACTGGTACTGTTTTATATGCCCTTCTATGACTTATGTACGTATATGTAGTCATGCATCAGCATCAGCACACATAGCGCAAACATAGTATGCAAGATATATACATACATACATACATACATACATACATACATACATACATACATACATACATACATCATACATACATGCATGCGTGTTACATGCATACTGTTGAATATGCACACATTTTGCTACATACATATTTATTTTACAGTATACAAACATACACAGTGTAAGACATACACACACATTGTACAGTGTACATTCATTAATACTACATGGATAAAAACTATACATACATATAAGGAAGGATGTTGAACCACTGTGGAGAAGGAGAGACGGCTGGAGGAGGTGTACTCGCTGCCTCCTGCCTCCCGTAGCAATATGTCCTCTCTCCTTTATGTCCTCTCCTCCTCTCCTCTCCTCTCTCCTTCCTCCCTGCCGTCTCCTCGCTGTTCTTTAACGGGGCTGCAACATGTAACAGAGCACAAAAGAGCCGGGGGACTCGTCTCTCCCTCCTCTGTCTCTCTCTCTCTCTCTCCAATTCTCTGACAGCATTTTCTTTCATTACACCCCCCCCCCACACACACACACACACAATTCCTTGTGTGTGTGCGTGTGTGTGTGTGTGTGTGTTTGTGTGTGTCTCCGGGGTTTAAATTGCTTTCCAGGCTGCAGCTCATCTTGCAGGGACATTCCTTTCAGATGCTGTGTGTGTGTGTGTGTGTGTGTGTGTGTGTGTGTGTGTATGCGTGCATGCATGTGTGTGTGCGTGTATGCGTGCATGCATGTGTGTGTGCATGCATGCATGTGTGTGTGCGCTCGCTCGTGCGCACGTACATGTGTGTTTGGTCTTGGCTGTCAGGCAGGCTTGCTGGCCCCATGGTGCATCACCTGTCGACTCCTTAGGGGTCTCCGACAGGTACTTTCTAAACAGGCATCCCCTGGACACCTCCGTCCTTGTCCCCATCTGAAAAGGACCCATGTCATCCACCTCTTCCTCTCCCTCACACTGTTGGTGCTCTGACAGTGTGTGTGTGTGTGTGTGTGTGTGTGTGTGTGTGTGTGACACCTTCAGATGAGCTGGCAGGCTACAGCTGGCGTTCTGTTTGACTTCCCCGCAACTGTGGAAATATTTGGAAAATTTGAAAACTGTCATTAAAAATTATTATTAAACCATCCAGTGGTTATGGCCACTCGCTAGACCGGAGAAATTGCGGTCACACTTTTATTAAGGGGACCTCGGTGTCAAACTGCTACCGCAGGGCTTGTAAAGGCAGACCCGTCCAGCAGTGAGAGGTTGATAACGTTGATAACAGCCCCCGTCTCACCCCCCCACCCCCCACCGCTGGTCTCTCTCACCAAAGCCTTATTGTTCTGCGTTGTTCGTCTGCACCGCTGGGACGGGGATCAATTCCGCGGCATTGCAGGCAGTCGGGATAATGAGGCCCCGCCATTGATTTTAATTTAATTGAGAGGCTGAGATAGAACGAGGGAGGGAAGAACAACGATTGAAGTCGCTCGCGGAGCCCCGAGGCTCGCCCTCGCTCTTCGCCAAGTGAGGTACTTCTTCTCTGGTTCTCGGGCTCCTTTTCCCCCCACTGTGTACCTCTACACCCCCCACCCCCACCCCCACCTCTCACTATCGATGAGATACAGACACAGTAGGATCAGACCCTTCATTGTTTCAAGCTCTGTGTGTGTGTGTGTGTGTGTGTTGTGTGTGTGTGTGTGAAGTATCTCTGGGCGAGATTACTCCCAACTAGTTCACAACTTCATCCAGATCAACTTGCTGTCAGATTTTAGAAAACAAAAACAAAAACAAAACAAATAACTGTGCTTGGTGGAGCGCACACACTGCAGGGAAAATACTGTGCACACATTTGGATATGAGCACGATCCAACTCTCTCTC